>NC_133325.1:241699090-241956819 GCF_042186555.1 Aquarana catesbeiana | reverse complement strand
GGGAAGGGAGGCGGGGGGAGACAGGAGGGAATGGGAAAATTGGGAGGGGATGGTAGGCCGTAGAGTGGGGTGCTGGTTGTGACGTCTGAGATCAGACCTCCAATGCATCCTGTGGGTGGGGGGTGTAAATAGGCCGTGTATGGGTAATTGTGGAATCACTTTCTCCAAGGTCCAGAGTAATGTGTTGCAAGATGTACAGCTCCCTCCTGTCGCTATGTACAATGCCGTACACTGACCTGGGCAGTTATCCGTAGTTCCCGGGATACTACTAATGTACTGCTGATTGTAGGCATGTGGCCCATCCATTCAGGTGCACCTGTCGTCTTCCACGCGGCTGCTCCAGACCATGGAGCGGGGCGCTCCCTCGATGTGCGAGCCGGCTAGCCCCACCGGGGGATGACAGCGGGCGTGACGTCCGGGCGCTGTGACGTCGACGCGTTTCACAAAACAGACGTGTGTAGCTTCATCTGGACGTGTGGTTGACGTGTCCATTTGTACATAGGACAACAACTTTCAGCGACTCTCGAAATAAAAATAATTTTGAGATTAAAAGTCTCATTAACTGTGCTACCACCAGGGTCATATATATGTTGACCTGCCCGTGCAAAAAGATATATATCGGTAAGACAAAGCGACAATTTAGAATTCGGTTGGGAGAACATATGAGGGAAATCCTTGAAAAAAATCCGGAGAAACCGATAGCCAGACACTTTGCCCAATATCATCAGGGCAAACTGTCTGGCATGCAAGTGAAGGGAATTTATGCCCTTAATCTGTCCCCCAGAAGAGGGGACTTTGACCAAATTTTGCAGCAGAAAGAAAAAAGATGGATCTTTCGCCTGGGCTCTTTGGTTCCCCTGGGGTTGAACACAGAATTGAATTTTCAGCCTTTTCTGGCAACTTAAACAAGCAAGAAGGTGTCATATCATATGTATTTTTAAATTTTTTTTTTTTTTTTTTCTTTCTTTCTTTTCTCCCCTTCCCCTTTTCCTTTTTTCCCCCTCCCCTCTCCTCTTTCCCCTTCTCTCCCTCTCCCCCCCCCCACTTTTCCCTTGCATATTGATATACCTCCATCTATGAATTTGATTCCTCCACTATCTTTCCCCGTCACCATCTATTCTAATTGGGTATATGTATTTAGTGCACTCCTTAAACATTGGTCTGATATATGACATTGTTGATTGAATGAAATGAAAATATCTGAATTCATATCTACATGTGTGGACTGATGTAAAATGGATAATATAAAAATTTGCTGCATGATGACATATACTTTATCATACTTTGCCGTATATACTTATATCTCCAAGTTTCCCCGTTTAATATAACACAGAAGGAATCTTTTGCTATTGTAATTGGATATAGATCCTATATAAGCAAGGCGGCAGACAAACAATGGATGATGATCTAAACACACACAGACTGGAAGACTCTCCTTCATTTAAACTAATTAGGAGGGTGTGCATGAGGGAGGGACAAGAATAAGAAGCTGCCCTCGCACGTCAACCACACGTCCAGATGAAGCTACACACGTCTGTTTTGTGAAACGCGTCGACGTCACAGCGCCCCGGACGTCACGCCCGCTGTCATCCCCCGGTGCGGCTAGCCGGCTCGCACATCGAGGGAGCGCCCCGCTCCATGGTCTGGAGCAGCCGCGTGGAAGACGACAGGTGCACCTGAATGGATGGCCACATGCCTACATCAGCGGTACATTAGTAGTATCCCGGGAACTATGGATAACTGCCCAGGTCAGTGTACGGCATTGTACATAGCGACAGGAGGGACTGTCTACAACATTGGAGCCACCGCTATCCGGAAGTATCACAGGATTCCCAGACGGGACCCGGTGGCGGTAACGTACCAGGCAACCCTTTTTTGTATTCCTGCCCATACCTGTCATCTATTGACTTTACTACAGCATATCTATGCATAGAGTCCACCCACACTGGAGAGCTGTACATCTTGCAACACATTACTCTGGACCTTGGGAAAAGTGATTCCACAATTGCCCATACACGGCCTATTTACACCCCCACCCACAGGATGCATTGAGGTCTGATCTCAGACCTCACAGCAGCACCCCACTCTACGGCCTACCATCCCCTCCCAGATTCCCCATTCCCTCCTGTCTCCCCCCCCCCTTTTTTTTTTTTCCCCTGTATTCCCGCACCCGCTACCCTGAGCCGCCCCTTCCCCGGGGGAATTGATGCCTGCACCATAAACCGTATTCAGCATTGCTGTATATCCTTCCATTAGGTGGTTTGTGCAGACATCAATAGCTAAGACGTCCGGACGCTATTGTCTTGTTTTGTCAATTTATACATGTTTTATGTTCCCCATGTCTGTGTATAGTTTGTGTTTGATCAATTCAGATATTGATCAATTTTATGAGGGCAGGATCACATCTTGATTATGCTTGTGCACATATCTTCATGTTTATCAATTTTGTACCAATAAATATACATTTCGTATCTATCACATATTGAGTGTGCCTTCCTCTGAGCCCCGCTTTTCTTTTTGGTCCCCACCTGTTTGGGACAACTTGGTGCAAACTTTATATGAGCAGACTATCACAACCACAGACAGAACTTCCTGGCAAGGAGCAGCGTAGATACGTCCTGGCATCCATATCCCGAGCTCAGCAATGCATATTGTATAAAGAAGCAGCAAATAGTGTGATACTGTATCAAACTAGAATTTATTAAATCGAAATAGCACTTACAATAAAAACGAAGCATAAAAAGCGATGCCGGCCGGCACTCAGACAAACTCCCGTCCTCAATAGGGCGACGTGGTGACGTCAGGACGTCCCTCCCAGGCGCGTTTCGTCATAAGGTGACGTTATCAATGGGGAACGGGCAGCGTGCTGAACCACCACTTAATATACACACACCAAGCCTCGCTCTGAGTCCCGCTACGAGAATCCCAGAGCGCCATCTTGGATGTGGACACAAACAGTATATATTCTTAAAAAGAAGGGAAAAGGGCTATAATAACACTATAAAAAAGTGCCATAAGACTCACATGCCTTCTAAACCTATCTCACTTCTAAATAAAAGGAAGTCAGAAAAAAATATAAACAGCAGGTGACTGATGACTCTAAAAAGGTACATTAATACAATGATATAACAAGAATTTATCCTTGAATGCCAGTACAGGAGTTGCCAGGCACCATTTTGATTATGGGCATAGCCATTACCCCTATTAAATCCCAGTCCATTCCGCTTCCACCAGCTTCCGTCTGTTTAGAAGATCTGCTAGCAGATTCTGAGAACCTTTCAGGTGGACTGCTGATAATGAGGCCACGTTCTGTTCCGCCCAGGTCAGTAATTGACTGGCCAACTCTAGGAGCCTTTTGCTCCTGGTTCCCCCTTGTTTCATTATGTAGGCTACTGCAGTTGTGTTGTTTGACAGTACCTGAACATGATGGTCTTTCAGTACATCTTGAAAGGCTAGGAGACCCAGAAAAATTGCCTTCAGTTCCCGCCAGTTTGAGGAAGTTTGGGCTTCCAACTTGGACCAGACCCCCTGAGAATTCTGAACATCCAGGTGGGCTCCCCAGCCCCAGGAACTTGTGTCCGTCGTTAGACGCTTGTCCAGGGGAAAGACCCAAGAAAGGCCTTTTGTCAGGTTGGACTGATTTCTCCACCACCAGAGAGCCCTCTTTATCTTTAAGGAAAGTTTTATCTGTTTTTCTAATGGTTCCTGGTATGACCAACTGCGTAGTATATTTAATTGGACGGGCCTTGAATGCAAACCGGCCCACTGAATGGCAGGAATCGATGCTGTAAAAAGACCCAACACCGCCATAGCTGACCTGGCTGACACTGACAGGTTGTTCTGAACCTGTTTCACCGCTGACTGGATCTTTTCCCTTTTTTCCTGCGGTAGAATGACTTTTTGAAGCACCGAGTTTATGGTGTAACCCAAAAACTTCATCTCTTGTGAGGGTTCCAGATTGGGTTTATCCAAATTTAAGAGCCACCCTAAGTTCTTCAGGTGATCCTGGAACGTCTGGAGATTTGATAAGACTTGTTCTTTAGAATCTGCGAAGAACAACAGGTCATCCAGATAGGGGACAACTGAAATCCCTCTCAACTTCAGAGGTTCCAGAGCTTCCGCCATGATTTTTGTGAAGATCCTGGGGGAGGATGAAAGTCCGAATGGTAGAGCTCTGAATTGGAGGTGCCATACTGAGCTCCCCAGATCCACTGCCAGGCGTAGAAACTGTTGAGAAGTCTGATTTATCGGAACATGAAGATAAGCATCTCTTAGATCCAGGGATGCCATGAAACAGCCTGGAGTCAGCAACTTCGGAATTGAAAAGATTGTGTCCATCCTGAAATGCTTGTACCGTATTGATTTGTTCAAGATTTTTAAGTTCAGGATCAAGCGGTACTTCCCTGAAGGCTTCTTTACCAGGAATATAGAGAGTAAAAGCCCCTGCCCTCCTGATTTTTTGGGACCTGGATGATTACTTCTTTCTGAATCTGATCCTGTAGTAGGCTCATCATTGCAGAAGCTTTTTCCCGATCTCTTGGTAGGGCTGTAACATAAAATCTGCTCGGGGTTGCTCTGAAAATTCCAGCCTGTATCCCTGAGTTATGATGCTTTTCACAAACAAACTTGGAGATGTCATGTTCCACTGTAGGTGAAAAGCTGACAATCTTCCCCCTACTGGGGTGAGATTGTCACTTACTTTTAGAGGGCTGGTCTGGGGGAGATCTGAAAAAAACTCCTCCTCTTCCCTTACCCCTTTGGGAGACCCAACGGCTCTTATGGTCCTGCTCCTTATTCTTATGGGGCTGTTGAACAGCACGAAAAATTCTTTTTAATCGGCTGTTTCTTTTTAGCAGGGAGAGCCTTTTCTTGTTGGCTGTCCTATCCAAGACTGTTTCAAGGTCTGGACCAAAAAGGAAATTACCTGGAAAAGGTAAACTTCACAGCTTAACCTTGAAAGCTGTATCACCAGACCAAGTCTTCAGCCAGACCGCACGTCTGGCTGAGTTCACCAGTGCTGATGACCTTGCCGCCAACTTGACTGATTCAGCCGATGCATCAGCCATATACTTAACAGCTTTTAATATTAAGGGAAAAGACTCTAACAAATCTTTACGCGGTGTGCCCACTTCAACATGGCCTCTCAGCTTTTCCACCCAGCATTCCAGGTTCCTTGCCACAACCGTGGAAGCCATAGCAGGTTTGATACTGACTGATGTAGCATCCCAAGATTTTTTAAGAAGGGAGTCTGCCTTCTTATCCATCGGGTCCTTCAGCACCCCCATGTCCTCAAACGCAAGGTCTGTGCATCTAGAAACCTGCGAGAAAGCAGCATCTACCCGTGGTTTCTTATTCCAAACTTCAGAGAGTCTTTATCTTCAAATGGAAACCTTCTCCTAAGGGTCTTGGAGAAAAAAGGGGCCCTCTTGGGGTCCTTCCATTCTTTCTTGATTGACTCTGACAGGACTCTATGAACTGGAAACACCCTGTGTTTAGTTTCATCCAGACCCTGGTACATTTTGTCATGAACCGACAGTTGTACTTTATCTTCCTGAATTTCAAGAGTAGTGTAGATAGCTCTTAAGCGGTCATCCACTTCCTCTAGGGATAGCTTGTACCGAGAGGTTCTGATATTGTCTTCCTCTTCCTCCTCATCTGAGTCCCTGAGTGAGAGAAGAGTACTTCCCCCTTCATCACCTGAGTCCTCCGTCTCCACTAGTCTGGATGAGGATGCTTTTGGACTAGGTGGCGGATTCTGGGGCTCAACCTGAGCTGCTGGGTTCTGTACCAAAATGGACCTGACGGAACTCAGAAGGTTTGTAAGTTCCCTTACAGAGGAGAATAAGTCCTTGTATTGCTGGGACGTTTCTTCCTCCACCAGATCTTTAATACAGGATCTGCACATCGCCTTCTGCCATGAATCTCTAAGGAGGTTCTTGCAAGAAGGACATTTCCTCTGGCTTGGTGGATTTACATGTTTAGTTTTTCCTAACGCTTTTTCCTGCAATGACAAACAATTTTAACTAAACCTAGTGTCCCCTAAAAATACCAAACACCAGCAGACCCACCACCAAGCCGGAGAGGAGACAGAAACCCAAGCAGAATTAATAGTGAGGCACCCAGTCCACGCTACAGGGTCCGAGTGAAGTAACCTTTGACCCTGCAGCTACAGGCTCCCCTCAGGGAGGAAACGAACAAATCAACAAAGCCCATAGGGATCAGAAAAAGGCACTACTGTACCTCTCTTACCTGGGCTTGACCGGTGCTAGAGGCGCCTGCATCCGCCATGGCTGTTTTGCTCTCATCCATCTTGTAGAGGAAAATCAGCAGCAAGGAAGAAAACCCGCAGGTTTTTAAAATTTTCCCGGTCCCCGCGTCGTCATCGAGGGCCGAAAACGGAAGCGCCAGTCTTCTGACCTGACCCTCTGGTCTCTGCGTTCCAGGCACTTGGAACCAGCAGCGCCACGCCCCCTCAGGAAGCAGCGTCACCGGAAATGACGCCCTCGCCGGCCAGGACCCAGAACCGAGATGCAGGACGCGCCACTGACTGGCAGCGGCCCCCGCCCGACCACCAGAGCCATCTCTAGGGCCAAGAAAAAGCGGAATCCGGGCACAGAGACGCCGCACCTCCTGAGGGCCCTAACTCCCCTGAGGTGGAGAGACCGTGGACACCGGGAAACCCCCCGCCCCTGGGGGGGTTGCCTGACACTCCCCAACCTTGGAGAGAGCACAGCTCCCTGGTTCCAGGCACATGCTTCCACCATGGCGGAGGACACACAATAACTGAGGCCATGGTGGAAGAGGAGGGATTTAAAGGCTGCATGTGTTTCCTGTGAAGAAGGCGGAGATACGCTCTCTCCAAGGTTGTCCTGAAAGGCGATTTGAGAAAAATACAGACAATTTAAAAACATTTTTTTTTTTTTTTTTTTTAACTTTCTGCTATAATACATATCAAAAAATTATAAAAAATGATTTATTCATCAGTTTAGGCAGATATATTATATTCTACATATTTTTGGTAAAAAAAAAATCGCAATAGGCATATATTGATTGGTTTGCGCAAAAGTTATTGCATCTACAAACTATGGGATAGATTAAGGGACTTTTATTTATTGCTATTGTTTTTACTGGTAATGGTGGCGATCTGCGATTTTTAGCGGGACTGTGACATTGTGGCAGACAAATCTGACCCCAAATGACACTTTTTGGGGACCAGTGACATTATTACATTGATCAGTGCTATAAAAATGCACTGATCAACGTAAAAATGACACTGGTATAGAAGGGGTTAACACTAGGGGACGATCTAGGGGTTAACTGTGTTCCCTAGGTGTGTTCTAACTGTAGGGGGGATGGGCTTACTGGAACATGACAGAGATCACTATTCCCGATCACTAGATCTCTGTCATGTCGTCTGGCAGAACAGGGAATCGCCTTGTTACCATCTTCAGTTCCCCGTTCTACCTCTTCTCACCGTGAAAGTAGGTCGGGGCGCGCGCTTTTCTCCCTGCATGGACCGACATACAGGTACGTCGGTTCACACAGGAGAGCCGACCTGCCGCAGTATATCTGCGTGAGCTGGACGGCTAGTGGTTAAAGTGGAAGTTTAGTCAAAACGAACGCTAAAACTACTCTCTGCCACATTCTAAGCCTAATCAAGCAAAAATCGATATACTCACCTATTCTGCAGCCGCTCTGGTCCGATCTCCAGCGGCAGATGCTGTGTGCAGAAGAAAGCTGACAACGGCTGGGAAATTAATGGAAAGTGACGTCACCCATAGGCTTAGAATATGACATAGAGTTTAGCGTTAGGTTTTGAATAAACTTTTTTTTTTTTTTCTTTTTTAAACCACATTAGCTAATACTGTCGAGAGACTTATTCAACTTTAAGTTCATTAACTGTCTCCTTCCTTAAAAAAAGAAAAAAAAAAAAAAAAAGGTTTTGAATAAACTTTCTTTTATTTTTAATAAAGGCAGTTCTATACTACGCCCTTAACACAGCTTTGATAATACTGTCTCATGCTTATTAACCCTAATTACTCTTATATATGAATATTCTTAAGTAACACCCTGTTTTTATTTTGTGCATTCATAGATGGATTGTGATGGAACAGTGGAACAGAGCAGTTTTATTTTGTTATATTATAGTGCATTTAACTAGAGGAAATAGTATGGGTGGGTGGGTGGGTTTGTGTCTCATCTGAGAAGGCGGTGTGGGTCAGGTTGGCAAGCTTCACAGGTAATGTTCATACACATGTTCAAATGTTATGTAATACTTGTTTTGTTTTATTTTTTGTTTTTTTGGGATGGCTCACCGTACCGTATTTGAGGAAATAGGGAAACAAAGAGGCAACAATTACCCCCCCCCCCCCACACCCACCCCTTTTCCTTTATCCCTCCCCTCTTTAACCCTATTATTTTAAAATGGAATTATACTCACCCGTTCTCCAGCGCTGTGATTTCCTGACGCTTCCCGCTGGCTGCTGACATTTTCACCTGGGGCGATTTCTGGGTATCGATCCCAGGCCACGGATGCACAGGAGTTCGTTCATCTCAGCATCGCCAAAATTCTTACACTGAGCTGCTGCTATCAATCAAATCCTGTGAGGAAGGAATGGGCGTTAGCTGTGCTGTGTGTCTATGTATGCACACAACCTGGCTTTGAAGCTAGCCCCAGCAGCAGCCTGCTTGCTGAGGGGGCACTCGGAGAAGAGGGGCAGCGGGGGACCCCTCAAAAAGAGGTTTGGGGGCACTTTGTGGAAAACCACTGCACAGAACAGGTAAGAATAACCTGTTTTTTTTTTTATTTTAATTTACAAAAAAAACACAAGCCTTTACATCCACTTTAAATACTTTAAATAATCAAGTATTTACCTCAAAAGTAGTCAGTTCACTAAAAAAAAAAAAAAAAAAAAAAAAAAAAAAACATGCTTTATTTACCAAATGAGTAATATTTTTCCTATTTTGCAGTATTCAGCACTTAATTTAGTATTTTTATTGTTTTATCTATTTTTTTTTTACAAGCTATAGCAATACACCAGAGTGAGATCAATAATGACACACTTATGCTGCGTACACACGATCGGACATTCCGACAACAAAATCCATGGATTTTTTCCGACGGATATTGGCTCAAACTTGTCTTGCATACACACAGTCACACGAATCTTATCAGGTATCTGCTAGCAAAGGTGGGGCCCAGGAATCCTACTGAATACTGGCAAATCATTGAAGTTAAATGGATATGAGTCTGTGCTGAGTTCTTCAGCTCAGAGTTCTGTGTCCCAAGAGACCTTACTGTTCAATATATATGCTTCCCCATAATTCTACTGATCTCTTAGTTTTCTGCTACATTTAAGAGGGGTCTTCAAAATTTTTCCACACTTTTTTTTTAACTCTAATAAAAATTTCAAAAACAAATTACATCACTTCTCTACATAGTCACCTCCCTTTGCGATGCATTTCTCCCAGCGTAATACCAACTTTTTAATGCCATCAGGAAAAAAATGTTTTTGGTTGAGTGCGTAGCCACTGATGCACCTCTGCGTTCACATCACCATCACATGAAAGTCTTCTCCCCCTTAAAGCTATATCCAGACTATAATAAACAACTCTATGAGAGAGAAATTTATCCCAGTTTGTGCTCCCGGCACACCACCTACCCACAAAATTTGTATGATAGAATGCTGTTCCTCTTTGGTGCAATGTATACGTTTCACAGCCATCTTCACCACAGCGTTACAACTCTGATACCGCGTACACACGACCGGACTTTCCGGCAGACTAGGTCCAACGGTCTTCCCGACGGACTTTCAGCAGAGTTCCAATGGACTTCCGAACTAACGGACTTGCCCACACACCAACGGACTAAATCCATTCAAAAGTCCATTCGTTTTGAACGTGATGACGTAAGACGGGACTGAAAAAAGAAGTTCAATAGCCAGTAGCCAATAGCTGCCCTTGAGTCGTATTTGGTCCATTGGAACAGCATACAGACGAACAGTTTTCCCGATGGGAATTGAGTCTGTCGGACAGATTTGAAACATGTTCTATTTCTAGGTCCGTCGGATTTTTTAAATGAAAAACGATCGGATTAGTCCACACACGATCGGAATGTCCGACGGACTGATTCCATCGGACCTAGTCAGCCGGAAAATCCAGTCGTGTGTACGCGGCATTATACTAAACTGCAAGGTCAGCCAGCTTGCCAGACAGACTAGTCACATGACACACTCAGACACAACCAATTACTACTCCTGCCGCCCTCAACGTTTCAAATGAAAATATAAAAGTGCGGAAACTTTTTGAAGACCCCTCATAGTTTAATCAGCGCATAGGATTACCATGGGTTTTTGGCAGCAGGATTACAGGTACCAAGATCCTCTGCTGGCCAGATGAATTGGCTTTGCTCTGCTACAGGAAGAGATGTAGCTATCCCTGTAATACTGGGCACTAGGGGAAAAAGGCTCAATTATAGCCCCACTTAAAACTGTCTATTGTATAAACTAAGAACATAGCCAACACTTGGCTACAAACCCAAAAGTAAACATTTATTATATTGCAAGCTTACCAAATCTTCGATGTGATGGCGGCATGATTTTACTTTTTTAGGCTTTCTTTCTTCTATTTTCATCTGTTGGTCTGGCCAGTAAGGCTTCGTGTACACTGCAGCTCCTAAACTCAACTCCATAAAAGCCTATGTGTCAATGTACACATAGGCTTTTAGGAGCTGCTGCGATTAGGGGAGGTTCAACCTCCCCTAACCTCCCTCTCCTAAACGTGTAAGAATCATGTTCAGGTTAGGAACGCTTTTACCGCCAGCCGCAAATCGCGGCACCATTTTGCTTTACCCACGTACGGCGGTCAAAGTAGGCTATGTGTACATGAAGCCTTAGACCCCATACACACTATTACATTTTCTGCAGATTTTTGTCTTCAGATTTACCAAAACCATGTAGTGCAAGGGCCTGACTGATTTCATACAAATTGAAACTCTTAAGGTTTGACCTCATATTATATGGTTTTGGTAAATCTGAAGACAAAAATCTGCAGAAAATCGAATAGTGTGTATGGGGCTTAAGTCTGTGTTGTTTTTTAACAGAACAAGCTGTCCTACACACGTGGCGATTACAAGGTTGAGACAAATCATTCAACACTAATAGGGGTGTGGTGCTTACAATGATCAGCTTTTATGTATTTAAGCAAAACCTTTATCCCAATAGGATAAAAACTGTTGCTGTAACTGCTTATAAAGTGTTATCTGAAGTTTGGTTTCAATTTGTTCATGTATTTAAATCTGCTAATCCATCTAACATTCCCTCCCCTATAAGCAATATTGCTGTCTAAAGGTTTCTCTATTGCTCCTTCATCCAGAATGTAGGCACTCTAATACTGTTGGTGTGTTACTGGCCAGATCACCAAGTGAAAACAGAGGGAAAATGCCTAAAAAAAGAAAACTAATGCAGCCACCACATCTAAAGATTGGTAAGCTGCAATATATTACATATTGCTTTAATGATGCTAAGCTTTGTCATTATTTATCTCCCATTCAGCATTTTTTTTATTTATGAATTGGCTCTTAAACTATCACATGCAATACCTAAAGTGGTTGTAAAGTCTTTTTTTTTTTTTTTTTCTCAATAAAAATAACAACCGTCATACTTATCTGCTCTGTTGCAGTGGATTTGCACAGAGTAGCCTGGATCCTCCTCTTCTCGGGTCCCTCTTCTGTGCCCATGGCCCCTCCCTCCTGTTGCGTGCCCCCATAGCAAGCAGCTTGCTGTGGGGGCACCCGAGCCAAGTCACAGCTCCCTGTGTCCATTCGTACATGGAGCTTTGGCCTGGCCCTGCCCACTCTCTCTCCTGATTGGCTGACTGACTTTGATAGAAGCAAGAGCCAATGGCGGTGTCACTGCTGTGTCTCAGCCAGTCAGGAAGGAGAGTCTCTGATGGCCGTGACACTCAGGCATGTACTGGCCATTGGGACTACAGGGAGTTTCCCGGTGGGCCGATGGCTCAGTGGGCCGATTTCAGTGACAGTGGACCGCTGCCTCCCTCCGGTCCTCTGTCCCCCCCCCCCCCGCAGTGCTCACCTCCTCTCCCTGGCTAGTTATGCAGCGCGCCTGAATACAGACATGATGCTCAGGAGTCAACACTGAGAAGCTCATCATACGATCTGGAAGGAGGGCGGCCTCACTTTCCTGCCTAATCTTGTCCCATTGGGGGGGGGCGCCAAACTGATTCTTTGCCCCAGGTGAAATAATGTCTAGCTTCCCCACTGGTACTGCCTATAAGAGAAATAAAGTAGAACGGCTAATGGCTAGTGGGGGGCTTGGGTGGCAAGCCGGCATGGGAGAGACCTGTCAAAGTGGGCCAGTCTGGATGAAGTCCAGGGCCAAATTTTGGTCCCAGTCCAGCCCTGGTGACACTTGTGGACATCACTGGGGCTTAGGTAAGTATTAGGGGGGCTGCTGCACACAAGGCTTTTTATCTAAATGCATAGAATGCATTCAGATAAAAAAACCTTCTGACTTCACAACTCCTTTAATGCAAATAGGTCAAGTGACACTAATATTGTATGCAATAAGCCTTAGTGAATTGACCCCATTGTCACCCTACTCTGATAGCGGTTCAGCTCTAGGTATATGGAATCCCAGTCGGTGGGGTAAGTATGAAGTACAACATTTCTCCAACAAGAAATACTCAAGCTGTACAGTGCCAACAAAGAGTACCCAACTGGATTACACTGATAGCAGCCAGGAATTCTGGCAATTTCCATTATACACAATAATGTTACCTACAGCCAGCATGATATAAAGGAAGCTGTATGTCACCTCTGGAACTTTACCTTACGGTTCAACATGCAGAAAACTTGAATAATAAAATATACACATATTTTCTTACCAAAATACCATATGTATATTAATAGTTATGGGATATTTAATGTGTAACTATTAATTTAAAAAGGTAAACTTTACTCAGGAACAAAACCAAACCATCTCATCTTAATCCCACCTTGGTATCTTTTGTTTTCCTTTGGTTTGATTCCTATAAAAGCAAAGTTGGCTTAGCATCTGCCTTCACGTGTTCCTTGTAAAAGGTGAGTAATAATACACAGAGTAATGTGTCATGTGGTGATGGAAGCAAGCTATGGGAATACTAATGCTGCCAGATACTGCTGTCTCTGTTGTGCAATGCCAGGAGGTGTGTGCTTTAGTTCAAGGTAAAATATGCGCTGGTTAGCTTGCTGTGGCAAAATTTTAATTTTAAAATAATACGATTTTTTATTTACCTGTAAAATCCCTTTATTGGAGTACAGTATATTACGGGACACAGGATCAGAATCTTAAACAAAGTAAAAAAAAAAAAAAAATCAGCTTAACCTACATTTATAGCACTGTTCTGTGGTGTGAGGATGTGACTTCCATGCGTATGTGCGGGAGTGACGTCGTCATGGCTGAAGAGGAGGAGAGGGGTAAGGAGGGTATGACAAAGGGAGGACAAAATGTATGAAGGATGGATAAGACATGGGGCAGGAAGTGCAGGAGAAGAGGTAGAGGGTATAGCATGGGGCAGTAAGTGCAGGAGAGGAGCATGGAGGGTATGACATGGGGGTTGTAAGTGCAGGGGAGGAGTATGGACGGTATGACATGGGCCAGTAAGTGCAGGAGAGGAGGTTGGATGGTATGACATGGGGCAGTGAGTGCAGGAAAGGAGTATGGATGGTATGTATGACATGGGGCAGTGAGTGCAGGAGAGAAGTATGGATGGTATGACATGGGGCAGTGAGTACAGGAGAGGAGTATGGATGGTATGACATGGGGCAGTAAGTGCAGGAGAGGAGTATGGAAGGTATGACATGGGTTTATGGTGAATTATGGTTTCCAACCATCCATGTTATCTGACTCATTTGTTCCTCAAAGAATTCCTGCATTAGAGGAGCATCTCCGTGATCTTCGTTCCACTTGGGTACAGGTCCAAGATTTCCTGCGACGTTCCAGTGTTAGGTATAGACTCCATGCTGACCGCAGATGCCTACCTGCACCTTCCTACCAGGTTGGGGAGAGGGTCTGGCTGTCATTTCGTAACCTCCGACTCAGTGTTCCCTCACTGAAACTGGCACCATGGTTTATTTGGCCTTTCCATATTCTCCGTAAGATCAACCCAGTGGCTTACCCATTAGACCCTCCTTCTAACATGCGTGTTTTAAATGTATTCCATGTCTCCTTATTAAAACCTCAACCGCTTCACCACCTCGATGCCACCTCCTCGCCCGGTTCAGGTTGAAAATCATGAAGAGTATGAGAAACAATCGATCATTGACTCCCGTAGGTTCCATGGGCGCATACAGTGCCTGGTTCAATGGAAACGCTTTTGGGTCTCATTCTTGGACGTACATGCTCCTGTCCTCCTCAGTGCTTTCCATAGAGGTTTTCCCCTCAAACCTGGTGACCCTCTAAGGGGAAGGGGTCATTGAGGAGGGGGGACTGTCAGGGCTGGGCTCAGCCCTCCCTTCTCAGTGCTCAGATTGCTTAGCTGTTGGTTAATTGCCAGCACTCATCATTCCACAGTGGCTCACCTGGTGATCATTTCCTGCTTGTCAGCCAGCCCCTTATAGTTATTTAAACTGCCTGGTTCATTCCTTCCATGCCTTCACCTTGGTCAAACATATCTGGAGCCTCTCTGCTGTGTTCCTGTTGAAAACTTTCCTGGCTGACGTCCCTTCTGGTGCCTGATCCTGACTGATGTCCCTTCTGGTGCCTGATCCTGTCTGCTGCCTCCAACTACGCTGATCTCTGGCTTCCTGATTTACTGGCTTGTTCTGACTACCCACTTTAGCTACCATACACTGGCTTTGTTTTGACTACTGATTTGTACCATTTTTACCATTATGTTAAAAGGTGTGAATTTACTGCATTTTTTGTCTTGGTCTGATTCATGGTTCCTGACAGGCTGCTTTTATTTCGAAGACAGTTTGTACAGGAACCCACATAATCCTTGCAGTATTGCCTCAGATTAGGCCACTAATATGATTGTTGAATAAGGTCAAGGGTCTTGTGGACCCCGAAGTGGCTGGCAAGCTGGTGATCATGGAAGGTTTTGAGGACCCAAAGTCTGGCTTCTTGGGGTACAAAAATCTTGTCTTCATGCCATAAGTCCGTCTTGTCTCCTGAATAAAGAGGTCTCTGATTCGGAGCATTGGGCGAAGGTCTGTTCAAGAATTGTCTTTAAATCAGGTTGGATCAAATAGAAATTCTGAGGGGACAAGATAGTGCTGGGAACGGCAACCTCGGGATCTCTGGGAACATGTGTGAGAGAGCATCTGCCTTCCCGTTGTTGGACCCTGGGCGGTAAGTTAGATGAAAATTAAATATTTAAAAAAAACAAAGCCCACCTGGCTTGGTGTGGTCTTAGACATCTGGTCAATCTAAGATATGATCTGTGAATATCATGATGGGGTGAGCTTCACCTTCTAATAGGTATCTTCACTCTTCTAGTATGACCTTTATGGCCAAAAGTTCCCGACCCCCCACATCATAATTCCTCTCAGGCTGGTTGTTTTTGGGAGAATAAAACTACTGGATGTAGTAATGCTTTGGGTCCTTGACATTGGGACAGGACAGCTCCAGTGGCAACTTCTGGTGCGTCAACTTCCAGGACATAGGGCACAGCTGGTTCTGGGTTCTGCAGCACGAAAGCTGAGGTGAACAAGGCCTTTAGTTTATCAAAAGCTGTTTGGGCATCCTGGGACCACTGGAAACGAGTGTGCTGGTAGGTCATCTGAGTAATTGGGGCAATAATGCTGAAAAAGTCTTTAATGAACCTTCGATAGAAATTTGCGAACCTCACAAACCTTTGGATGCCCTTCTTATTAGTGGGGGCTAGCCACTCCAGAATAGCAGACACCTTCTGGGGATCCATGGCCACCCTATCTGTGGAAATTATTAGCCCTAAGAATTGTAAAGATGTCTTTTCAAATTTACACTTTTCTGCTTTTGCATAGAGTCTGTGTTCTCCCAGAGCGGCTAGCACCTTTTTAACGTGGGTTCTGTGCAGCTCCAAAGTGGCAGAGAAGCTTAGGATATCTTCCAAGTAAACGATCAGGAAGTTATCCAGGAACTAAAAATGTTGTTTACAAAAAAATGCTGGAAGGTAGCCAGGGCATTACACAGTCCGAATGGCATAACAAGATATTCGAAGTGGCCAAAGTGAGTTCAAAAGGCTGTCTTCCATTCATCTCCCTCACGAATGCGCTCCAGATTGTAAGCGCCCCATAAGTCCAGCTTGGTAAAGACTCGAGCGGCACAAAATCTCTGGAAGAGCTCAGGAACGAGAGGGAGAGGATAATGGTTTTTTAAGGTGATCTTGTTAGGTTCTCAGCAATCTACACAGGGCCTGAGAATATGTTTTTTTTTTTTTTTTCTTCACAAAGAAAGTTCCGGCACCCGCTATAGGGAAGATGAAAGACGAATAAACCCTTTTGAGGTCCTCGTCAATGTACTGACGTAAATCCTCAAGCTCAGTCCCTGAAAGCGGGAATAATTGTCCAAAGGAAACCTCCACACAAGGCAACAGCTCGATTGGATAACTGTACACTCTGGGTGCTACACCTGCCTGCACGTGTGATCAATTATGACTCCAGCCATTTGAGATATGACAGTTTGTTTGAGAGCACAAGTAAATGTGACAGTTACATTGCCAGGATACCTGAAATGTAACTGCTTTTTGAAACCGTTAAATTGATGGGTTTATTTCCAAGTATTGGCATCCCCATGCATATAAAAATGCAGCACCGCCAGGAAATCGAATGGTGCAAAAGCATTGTGCGATTCCCCTGCTGCTGTGTTTTAACAACTTGCCGACTGCGCTATTACCGAAAGATGGCTACAGCACGTTTGTACAGTCCTGGGAGGGTGTCTATTGATGCCCCCCCGTGCGCGCTCTGTGATCGCTGCCAGCAGTAGTCCATACGCCTCCTTCCTGGGATCTGGAAAACTGCTACCACTGGATTAATCGCCGCTGTGTCATATAAAAATGCGATTTTTTTCTTCAACCTTTGTGAGTAGATTTTATCTTGTTTTTAATCAATAAATCTGTCAAGGATAATGCACTAGGCTGGTGCGCTCTTTTTTTCTTTCTTTTCATTTAACATTAGGACATCCCATCCTTAAGAGCAGCAAGGCCGAAATCCACAGTCCTTCCTGAACCCTTGGGATCTTTTAGCTAATACACCTGTGCGCAAGAGTATTTTGTTTTTTTTCTGTGATCGCTGTGTCTGTCGGGCACTGCTGATCACAGATCGAGGTAAAAGGCCTTTTACCATGTCATCAACTGTGTCCAATCATAGCTTATTACATGTAAACAAATGCCAGCTATCAGCATTTCCTTTTCTTAGCGCTGTCACTGTGGGAGGTAGTGAGCGCCGACGAGCGGCAATCCTGGGATAGGGCACATTTACACTGATAATCAGTGCCGCCTCATCAGTACACATCAGTGAAGAAGAAAAATTACTTATTTGCCAGATTTTATAACAGAAATATAGAAAAATTATTTTTCAAAATTTCTGTCTTTTTTTCGTTTGTATAGTGAAAAAAACCCAAAAAACAGTGGTGAATAAATACCACTAAAAGAAAGCTTTATCTGTCTCAAAAAAAAAAAAATTAACAATCTCATCTGCGTAAACTGTTGCATGACCGCACAATTCATTCAAAGTGTGACAGCTGTAAATGGTGCAGGAATTTTTCTTCCAGCATGAAACACAGACACGTGGTGTGTACGCAAACCCAGCTCACAGAGCCACAATACTGTGAACCAGACCTTGCGTATCATTGAAATATCAATTATCTTTGTTTCTAATAGGAGTTTCTGTCATGTTTCAGATTTTCAGTAAAAAATGTGCTGTTACTGTCCGATTTTTCTTGATGTTTCACAGCAAATCAGAACCGCTGAAAGAATATTCTCGTATGACAAAGGCTTTTTTTGTTGTTTATTGTTTCTGATCATGCACAGTCTTTTTTTTCTGATTTTTCTTGCACGAAAACGGTACACATTTTGTTCCCGTATGAGAACATTTTTTGGAGTTTGCCCCTTTTGTGAATTTTCGTATGAAAATTCAGAATCGGCTGTCGAAAGTTGTGTTCACACTATACGAATATTCTTTGGACGAAAATGTTCGCCCGATTTTCTTATAGCGTGTACGAGCCTTATGCCCCGTACACACGATCCAAAAATCGAACGACAGATCGTCTGACTTTTTTCACTTCCTAGTCGCAAGTAGAAATTGAATAGGTTACTAAAGTCAGGAAAATTCTCGTACAACAGAAAAAAAAAAAAAAAAAATCGAAAGTGATGTCATGTGTTGTAGTCTATTTGTATTGTATTTTCGGACGACAACTGTACTGACTAAATGAAAATTGTACAATCTGGTATCGTACGAGAAAAATTTTCGTGCTAGTGTAATCAAATAATATTGGATGAACTGTCGTGATCGGCTCTCGAAAGCTCTGTACTAACGATCCGGTTATTGTACGATCGCGTCGAAAGCGGTATTTTTCATCCGATTTTCGGATCGTGTGCATTGATACGGGGCATTGAGACCACTTGTGAGTGAGGCGGTTTTCAGGCATTTAAACGCTAGAAATAGCCTCTAAATAACGCCTACCATTCGTTACAGTGTGTCTTTTCACACTGGGGCGGTGAGCTTGCTGGACGTTTGGAAAAGCCCTGCAAGCAGCATCCTTGGGCCAGTTTAGGAGCGCTGTATTTATTGCTCCCAAAAGCCCTGCCCATTGAAATGAATGGGCATTGCTTCCAAAGCTCCTGAAAAGCACTTCGGAAGCGCCGCAAAACATAGGCGTTTTTTTTCCCCCTTTTTTTGAGGTTAAAAGTACCCCGTTAGCTGCCGAAAAGGGTTGCTTAACCACTTCTGGACCGCCCATCGACGTTATACATTGGTACTTTGAAGAGGATTATCATCGTTATGACAGCAGCTAGCTGCCATAGCCCCGGTATCCTCTTCTTCAGTGAGTGGTCCAGTTTCAGATAAAAGTGGTCTCTGCGGCGGATTTTACAGCAAGTTCACTTTTATCGGTGGTGGGAGAGGGTCCCCCTCCTGCTCCGGTGCCCTCCGCCGCTTACCAGAGCCGTCAGCAGCGGTGGAGGAGATGGGATCCTTCTTGTTGCCTGACATGGAGACGAGTGAGGGGAAGATGGCCCACCCATCTCCATAGCATTGCAGGGCGGAAGCGACGTCAAAACGTCACTTACGCATATAGCTCTTAAAGGGCCATTTTTTTTTTTAGTATGTTTTTTTTAGCTGACAATTTTTTTTTTAATTGCATTTTAGTGTAAATATGAGATCTGAGATCTTTTTGACCACAGATCTCATATTTAAGAGGTCCTGTCATGCTTTTTCTATTACAAGGGATGTTCACATTCCTTGTAATAGGAATAAAAGTGACACAATGTTTTGTTTTTTTTTTAAAAACTGTGTAAAAATAAAAGGTAAAATAAATAAGAAAAAAAAAAATTTAAACGCGCCCCGTCCCGACGAGCTTGCGTGCAGACGTGAGTAGCGCCCGCATATGAAAACGATGTTCAAACCACCGATGTGAGGTATTGCCACGCTTGGTAGAGCGAGAGCAATAATTCTAGCCCTAGACCTCCTCTGTAACTGAAAACATGCAACCCGTAGAATTTTTTAAACGTCGCCTATGGAGGTTTTTAAGGGTAAAAGTTTGTCGCCATTCCGGGAGCAGGCCCAATTTTGAAGCGTGCCATGATGGGTATCCATTTACTCAGCGTAACATTATCTTTCACAATATAAAAAAAAAATTGGCCTAACTTTAATGATGTCTTATTTTTTTAATTAAAAAAAAAAAGTGTATTTTAAAAAAAAAAAGTGCGCTTGTAAGACCGCTGCGCAAATACGGTGTGACAGGAAAGTATTGCAAGGACCGCCATTTTATTCTCTAGGGCGTTAGAGAATATATATATATATAAATGTTTGGGGGTTCTAAGTAATTTTCTAGCAACAAAAAAAAACAAACTGTTTTTAACTTGTAAACAACAAATCTCAGAAAAAGGTCCTTGAGTGGTTAAACAGTGATAAAACAAGCGGTGCTTTAGCGCTAATGCTTTTTAATGTGAAAGGGGGTAAACTGATGTGAATGTACAATGTATATGTAAAGCGCTGCATAATGGCGCGATATGAGTACCTGAAATAAATGTTTCATTAAAAAAAAAAAAAAAAATATGGGTGTTGAGGGGAGGGTAGCTGGCACCCCCTGACCCACATTGGCCAAATATAGTATTTTATAGAAACAGCTCCTCTATGTGACCCTAGTGTGGTGATGGTGAAGTGATGCGCCCACACCTGTACACAGGATTATTACACACAGGTTGTAGTGAGGACTCCGGACACGCCCACTTCTCTGTGCGCGCTCCCGCCTAGGTGGCTGACACGAGCGCCCGCCTCATCGTTTCCCCACTCGCAGCCATCTCATGAGGGGAACGCGCACCAGCACCGCCATCTTAACAGACGGGACAACAACAACATCCATAATAATACGAGGCCGAGCGCCGCAGGAACTGGTTGTCTAATGAGTACCGGGGGAGGGCTGCGCTGTGACGGGGAGCTGAGCTACAACACTGCTGTCCCGGGCTAATGCGAGTAGGAGACGAAGACATTCAGCGACCACACTTGTCCGAACCACATCACCGGACCCGCCATCCAGGTACTGTATACACACTATACTGGGGCCGCCGTCACGTGATGCTGCTGGTGGGCCAGCGGCGGCTGTATAGGGCGCGGTCACGTGACGCCCCCCTCTTGTGCTCTGTGTTTATGGAATGACAGGCGCGCGCCATGGGATGGACGGACATTCACGTCTGTATATAAACACAGCTCATCTCTCCCCCCTGCTGCCCTCATGTTGGTCTTCTGTAAAGGAAAATGGGTGGTTTTTTTTTTAAGGATTAGGTTAGATCAGTTTAATGACCACTTTAAGATGTCAGCGGCTACATATGCTGCAGCTGCTGACTTTTAATAAATGAACACTTACCTGTCCAGGGAGCCCACGATGTTGGCACCGCAGCCGATCTTGATGTCAGGTGCAGCCGCCGCCATTCCTGGTAAGGAACCCAGCAGTGAAGCCTTTCGACTTAACAGCCGGTTCCCTGCTGCACACGAGCGCTGTGCTTTCTGATATGGGGCGGGGATTTCCGGGAGAGCAGACCGTGGCCCCGTGTCCCGGAAGTTGGGAACGGTACCTGTCCCCCCCCCCCCCCCCCCCCACCTGGAAATGAGGGGGGAGGAGACAGATAAGCGGAAGTTCCACTTTTGCGTGGAATTCCGCTTTAACCACTTCCCAACCGGCCATTGTCATATGACGTCAGCAGGAATACTCCGTCCCTCTGGGCGGCGTCATATAACGTCCTTGGCTTCCCGTCGGTATAGGGGGCGAGCGCCTGCCCGCTGCGTCACTCGGGGGCTGATGCACGTGCCCGGCGGTCACGATGTCCACTGGGCACCCGCAGAATGTGGATTTGTGTGTGTAAACACACAGATCCACATCCTGGCATGGGAGAGGAGACCGATCGTGTGTTCCTAGTATATTTACACACTGATCGGTCTCCTCCCCTCATCAGTCCCCTCCCCCCACAGTTAGAATCACTCCCTAGGTAACACATTTAACCCCTTGATCGCCCCCTAGTGTTAACGCCTTCCCTGCCAGTGACATTTATACAGTAATCAGTGCATATTTATAGCACTGATCGCTGTATAAGTGTCACAGGTCCCAAAATAGTGTCAAAAGTGTCCGCAATGTCACAGTCACGATAAAATCGCAAATCGCCGCCATTACAATTAAAAAAAAAAATAATAAAAATGCCATAACTCTATCCCCTATTTTGTAGGCGCTATAACTTTTGCGCAAAGCAATCAATATACGTTTATTGCGAGATAGAGAGATATATATATATATATATTTTTTTTTTTTTTATTATTATTTTTTTTACCAAAAATATGTAGAATACATATCGGCCTAAACTGAGGAAAAAAATTGTTTTGTTTTTTTTTATATTTAATTGGGATATTTATTATAGCAAAAAGTAAAAAATATTGTGTTTTTTTTTTTTTTTTTTTTTTTTGCTTTTTTTTTGTTTACAGTGCAAAAACTAAAAAACGCAGAGATGATCAAATACCACCAAAAGAAAGCTCTATATGTGGGGAAAAAATGATTTGGGTACAGTGTTGCCTGACTGCACAATTGTCATTCAAAATGTTACATGCTGAAAGCTGAACATTAGCCTGAGCAGGAAGGGGGTGAAAATGCCCTGTATTGAAGTGGTTAAGGTTCCATTGACTCACTTTTTCTGACATTTGTTGCTTACAAGTTAAAATCAGTATTTTTTTTTTTCTAGAAAATTAGTTCGAACCCCCAAACCAGAGACCCTGGACCTAGATAATAAAATGGCGGTCGTTGCAATATTTTATTTCACACTGTATTTTTGCAGCGGTCTTTTGAACGCAATTTTTTTTGGGAAAAAATACGTTTTAATGAATTAAAAAAAAAAAAAACAGTAAAGTTAGTCCAATTTTTTTTGTATAATGGGAAAAATGATTTTACGCCAAGTAAATAGATACCAAACATATCATGCTTTAAAATTGCGCACGCTCATGGAATGGCGTCAAACTAAGGTACTTACAAATCTCCATAGACACTTTAAATATTTTTACAGGTTACATGTTTAACTGCTTTAGCTCCGGAAGATTCTACCCCCTTCCTGACCAGAGCACTTTTTGCAATTTGGCACTGCATCGCTTTAACTGACAATTGCGCAGTCGTGCAACGTTACACCCAAACAAAACTTACGTCCTTTTTTTTCCCACAAATAGAGCTTTCTTTTGGTGGTATTTGATCACCTCTGCGGTTTTTTATTTTTTTGCGCTATAAACAAAAAAAAAAAAAAGCGACAATTTTGAAAAAAACGCATTATTTTTTACATTTTGCTATAATAAATATCCCCCAAAAATATATATAAAAAATGTTTTTCCTCAGTTTAGGCTGATATGTATTCTTCTACATATTTTTGGTAAAAAAAAAATCGCACAAGCGTATATTGATTGGTTTGCGCAAAAGATAAAGTGTCTACAAAATAGGGGATAGATTTATAGCATTTTTATTAATTTTTTTTTACTAGTAATGGCGGCAATCAGCGATTTTTAACGTGACTGCGACATTATGGTGGACACGGACAATTTTAACACATTTTTGGGACCATTGGCATTAATACAGCAATCAGTGCGATTAAAAATGCATTGATTACTGTAAAAACGTCACTGGCAGTGAAGGGGTTAAGTGTGTCCTAGTGTGTGTTCTAACTGAAGGGGGAGGGGACTGTGCAGGGAAGATAACAGATGATCTGTCACTTCTCCCCTCAGAGAACCGGAAACTGTGTGTTTACACACACAGTTCCTGATTCTCTGTGTCTCAGCAGCAATCAAGGGAGCCCAGCAGTGATCGAGACCGCCGGGCACTCGCATCGGCTTGGGGGGCGCGCTCCCCCTAGTGGCCACAGGGCGAAGCAACGTTACACAACATCGTTTCGCCCAGCCGTGCCATTCTGCCGCAGTACAACTGCAGCGGCTGGTCGGCATGTGGTTAAAATTACAGAGGAGGTCTAGTGCTAGAATTATTGTTCTCTCTCTAAGGCTGCATTCACACTACAGCGTTTTGAATCGCAGGCAGATTTGCCACGAATCTGCACGCGTTTTGAAAGCACTGATGTGTGAATGGCAAGTCGCGGGACTCGCTTTTGAGATGCCATTTATTTGAATGACACCTCAAATGACGGCGCGGGTCCTGCAATTTGTCATTAGCGTTTTCAAATCACGGGCAGATTCTCTGTAAATCTGCAACTGATTCAAAATGCTGAAGTGTGAATGCAGCCTAATGATCGCGGCGATACCTCACGTGTGCTTTAAACACCACTTATGTATGCATTCGTTTCTGTGCACGAGCTCGGAGGGATAGAGCACTTTAAATGTTTTTTTCCTTGTTTATTTTCCTTTTTATTTTTACGCTGTCCCTTTTTAATTTTTATTTTTGATCACTTTTTTTTCCTATTACAAGGAATGTAAACATCCCGTGTAATAGGAATAAGCATGACAGGTCCTCTTTAATGAGAGATCTGCGGTCAAAAAGACCCCAGAACTCTCATTTACCTTTAAAAGCAAAAAAAAAAATGAAATTTTGCCTTTTAAAGTGGACCTTCACTCTCTCAATCAATATTGATTATTTTTAATAAGGATTGATAAAAATCATTGCTTGTTTTTAAAAAAAAATCTAAAAAATCATTTTTTTTTTTTTTTTTTTTAATTTAAATCTACTTTTTTTAATTCGATTTTTTTTATCAAATTTCTTTTAATAAAATGCTTTTGGAATAAACATCTAAAGATAGTTTTCTATTTAAGATATGTTAATAATTTAGTTTATTCAGCATGGAATGGAGCTTAGTTATGTAGCGTGAGGCTGTATATTCTGCAATATTTACATTTTTTGCTAAACTCATTCAATGAATCCAAGCTCTGCAAGCTGAGATAACATGCACTGCATTGATGCATTCACACAATTTCACAGTAACCCTGAGATGAAACAAAGTTCAGGAATATTCCTTTATCCCATTGTTTTGCAATTCTATGTACACTACAAACTGTATGATTGAATCAGTTCTGATATCGTTATTTTACTAACCTGACAGCTTATTCTAAATAGGAAATCTTCATTTTGTTTGCAGATATTAAAGATTCTAACTACCAGCGAGAATAAGTCCTTACGTTTAAAGAGTATCTGTAATTTCACATCCATTATGGCAGTTCCTGTTAGCGGGCATCTACGCACCTGCTGCTGCCACGTTCCTCACCTTGTTGTGTCACTGCTTCATCACCAACCATCCCATTAACATGAATGGGACTGTCGGTGAGCCAACAGCGGGTCAGAGGAGGAGTCACTGCGGGACAGAAATGACCGTTGCTCTTTAAAAGTTATGATTTAAATCAAGCCTTTTACTAGTGATTTAAATCAAATCCACCCTGTTTTTTATTCTCATGAGACTAGCATTAATAAGTAGATAGGAAAGTATATCATATTTACTTGTTTTAACCACTTCAGCCCCAGAAGGATTTACCCCCTTCCTGATCAAGCCCTTTTTTGGGATATGGCACTGTCATTTTAACTGACAATTGCGCGGTCGTGTGACGTTGCACCCAAACAAAATTGACGTCCTTTTTTTCCCACAAATAGAGCTTTCTTTTGGTGGTATTTGATTATTTCTGCGTTTTTTATTTTTTGAACTATAAACAAAAAAAGAGCGACAATTTTGAAAAAAGCAGTATTTTTTACTTTTTGCTATAATAAATATCCCCCCAAAAATATATATATAAAAAAAACTAATTTCTTCCTCCGTTTAGGCCAATATGTTTTCTTCTACATATTTTTGGTAAAAAAATATTGCAATAGGCGTATATTGATTGGTTTGCGCAAAAGTTATAGCGCCTACAAAATAAGGTATGGATTTATGGCATTTTTATTTATTTTTTTTATTAGTAATTGCGGTGATCTGCGATTTTTAATGTGATTGCAACATTGTTTTCTCAAATGATTTCTAAACAAAATAAAGCAAAGAGACATAGATGGGGGAGTTTGCTTTGAATATTAAAATTGAATTAGATTGTGTTTTTGGTTTGTGGTGCTCAGATCCAGTGAAAATCCGCTTTAAGGGGGGGAAAAAAAATCATCTCGAGAGATGGAAGTGATGATAGACGTCGCTCCAGTCCTCCAAGGGCATAGAGGCGAGTGGGGGCTATCCTGCCCTCGGCTTCCTGCTCAGCCACGGATTGTACCGGATCGCTTCTGGGTTTACCATCGGCAGCCGCTATCTGTACATAAGGATACCAGGGTTATGGCAGCTCATTGCCGCCATAATCCCAGTATTTGACGTCAAAGTAATGAGGTATAGCTACAGTTAGGCGGTCGGCAAGTGGTTGCTATAACATCTGGTGTTTGAAGGTGTTTTTTTAACCAGCATGTGTTGTGTTTACAGTTGTTTGTGTACTCTTTAAATTATTAACTTGTATTGTAACTATACTGTTTGCCCTCATGTTGTAAGGTTGTGCGCTAACTATTGGCTTGATATAAATCCTGTATAATGATTATTAAAGTACGATTAAACTTTAAATCCCCCTGAGTCCCCTTCTTCAAACCCAATCTTTCTAAAACTGAGGTATTACTAGTAAGACTTTGCACACCTTTTTATTTTGATGCAATTTTGTATTTATCTGCTGGATTGCTTCCAACCCCCTTTAGTAATGGGCACCCCCACCATGTATGCCAGACTCCGCTTGCCCATCTGTGGCCCCAGGACTGGCATGGCAGATGCCGCTGGGTAAAGGGGAGGGAGCTGAATGGACAAGCGCCTGTGCTCCGTCAGATTAGGCGACCCGTCAAATCTTGTAACGGAAGTGACGTTCTGTCACGGCCATCTTGGTACACCCGCACTTAGCCGCAGTAAGCCTACAGTCTGAAGTCGCCAAGCGGACATCTTTTTATACCCACCGGAGTCTTGCATTTCACACTTATTTTTACCAGTAAACTGAGCTTATATTGTGAAAGTAGAAGTCTTTCAGCCATAAGTTTTTTTTCTGGCGGGGTTCTATTACGGGTCCAGGAGTGAAGATTCCCCTGATAAAAAGGGGGCCCCAGTTCCTGAAGGTTCTTTTTAAACGGAGCCCACCATGAGAGGTGAAGATTGGGTCTTTTGGTTTTACCACAGAATTCCCTGCGGCGGGAAAGGTAAGTGGAGACTTCTAAAGAATTTTAAAGTTTCTTATGAATTGTCTCCTGTAAAAAGTAAATGTTGTCATGCTTAAAAGTCACCACTGGGGGCTGTATAGAGCACGTGCCTGGTCATGCTTTCTCAGATCATGCTGTGTCAGCAGACCCTGACAGACCTCTCTCCGGCTAGCAGTCACAGGACTCCGGTAAGATGTTGGGGCGGGACTTTTCTCTAAAAAAAAAAACACCCCCACCCGGACAAAAGCTCTTTCTGAGTAGAGGGAGAAGCGGAACGATCGGCGGAAGTTGCTTCATTCTCCACCGCTCCGTTCTCCACTGCCTCTGTACAGCGGTTTGTCACTGCCCTCCTCCTCGCCGCCCTCCCCACACACACGCCGATCCCGTCGGATCAGAGGCCCGTGCGGGAAAACGCTCTTTTTTGAAAAGAGGAGGGGGGAGGGCACGGGGAACACGGAGTGGGCGTGGTTTAGTGCAGCGTTGGCGTGCAGCAACGTCCAGCGTGGGGTGTTTTTAAAAGGCTACAATTTTTTGGCTGACTGCAGCTGTCGGAGAGACACAAAAGTTAAAAAGAGGCATTTAGGTGGTGATACAGGTATTCCTTTGGCACATTTACTAAAAGCATCAGGCTGCGTGTTAAATAGTAGCGGCAGTTGCTGGACTATTTGTTCAAGCAGTGGATGCGATTTCTTTTGGTAGTACCTCTGCATTTGTGCATCAGGCTATGGTCAGAGGGGAGACTGTTATAAGCTCTAAATACTCTACATTGGCATTTTCCCCTGAGAGTTCTGGGGTCGCCGGTCAGAGTAAGTGATCAGGCCTATCAAATATTGCAGTTGTTTTCAACACTGCAGCCCCTGTCTATTTTACTGAAGAGGATTTTCCTCAAACCATGATGGGATTGACTAGCGGCTTCAATCGCATCCCAGAATGGGATAAAATGAGATTTCCCTCAGGGGACCATGAGAAGGCTGATGACTCCTCTTCTGAGGGCTTAAATGCGGGGGCGGGGGGGAGAATCAGCTTCACAATCTGAAAGATTGATGGTGCAATTCTTACTGAATTTGTCCGCTCCACATTTTTTGCTACTCTTCATTGAGTCGGTTGATATGCCCACTTTCTTGTTTGGGTTCACTAAAGCCTCCTCAAGCTGCGCATGCCTTTCCTGTCCATTCATCGCTGGAAAGGCTTATATATTCTGAGTGGGATCACCCAGATAAACATATATTTCCTCCTATAAAGTTTTAATACTTTTTCCTATGGAGGAAAAATTCACTAAGAAGTGGGAGATACCAGCAATTGTCGCTGCTATATACTCTGTGAATGAAAGTTTGACCTGTCCGATAGACAATGCTCAAATCCTTAGGGATCCAACGGATAAAAAGTTTGAAATTCCTATTAAAAAAAAAAAAAAACAAACACCTTTTTTCTGATGTGTCAACCTGCACTAGCAGCAATTGATGTATGTCAGTCCTTCAGCAGGCCCAGGATTTAGTCGCGTTACCAGCGGCATTATGTTTGGCAATAGACGCCATGAGAGATTCTAGTCTTCAAGCCTTGCGCTTGGCTGGTGCATAGGAATAGAATCTAATGGTTGAAAAAATTGTCAGCTGAAGCCTAATGCAAAGCTCCTGGATCGGAGTGTGTGTGGGGAGGGCGGCGAGGAGGAGGGCAGTGAGAATGGAGCAGCTTCCGCCGATCGTTCCGCTTCTCCCTCTACTCAGTTTTCCTTTTCACTGTGAATGGCTGTTTAGGGATGGTTTGGATAAATACATCCAAAAAAAATTTTAGTGGAAAAAGTATCCTTTTGCTAATTTGGAAGGGGAGTAAGCATATTTAATTTAAACAAGCTCCTTTTCCAGTGCCAGGAGCATCTGCTTCCAGGCAGTCTCAACGGCCTCCTCCATCAAGTTCAAGAAGGAAACTGAAGCCTCCTTATGAGGGGGCACCCCTGCTCGCTTGAGTGGGGGGAAGACTTCCGCAGTTCTCAAGGGTCTGGCAGGAAGAGTGTCGGAGCCTGGCCAGGTGCCGTAGGCTGCAGATGGGTGACTTCCTCAATAACTCTAGGGTACAAACCTGAATTCCGAAAGACCCCATCTCCTAGTTTTTTCAGACTCCAGAGGAAAAGAAGTCTCTCTTTCAAGCACTGGACCATCTTTTGTCTGAAAAGATTGATCTTAGTGGTTCCCATGCAAGAGCAGGGATTGGGGTTTTATTTAAACCTTTTCACGGTACCAAAACCAAATGAGTATGTCAGACCCATTCTAGATCTCAAAGATCTAAACCGGTTTCTGAATATTCGCTCTTTCTGCATGGAGTCAATCTGATCAGTGGTCTCCGTCCTACAAGGTGGAGAACTTCTGGCGTCAATAGACATCAGGGATGCATACCACCAATGTACCTATATTTCCCGCTCACCAGAAATATCTACGTTTCGCAGTAGGAAATCTTCTTTTTCAAGTTGTAGCTCTGCCTTTCGGTCTAGCTACTGCACCTCAAGTATTTACAAAGGTCTGGCTCCTCCTGTAGCTGGATTAAGGCCCCAAGGTATAACGATTATAGCTTACCTAGATGATCTGCACTTGATAGACCAGTCGGTAGCCCGCTTAGACCAAAGCATGATTTCCAATAAACTACCTGGATTACCAAGGTCAGATTCTCAACTTAGAGAAATCCTCCTTAAAAAAATATCAATGAGATTGGAATACTTGAAAAAGGTATTCTTGCCCCAGGCGAAGATCAGTGCCATAAAGGAACTGATTCAGATGGTCAAAACAAAGAAGAATCCTTCTATTTGACTTTGCATGAGGTTGTTGGGGAAAGATTGTGGCTTCATTCGAGGCGGTTCCTTATGCTCAGTCTCATCTGAGGCTGCTGCAAAACAGTATTTTATCGGCTTGGAACAAGTAGGTCCAAGCTCTACATTTCCCAATGTGTCTGTCTCCAGGGTGCACCGGAGCCTCAGTTGGTGGTTGATAACCAAGAATCTGCAGAAAGGAAAATCTTTCCTACCAGCTACCTGGAAGATGGTAACAGCAGATGCCAGCCTCTTGAATTGGAGAAGTCTGGGAAGAAGCGACTGTCCAAAGGAAATAGTCCAGATCAAAAATGACCTTGCCCATCAACATTCTAGAGATCTGGGCAGCACGCTTGGCCCTGAGGGCCTGGATGTTCAGGTTACGGAATCCGACAATACCACAGCAGTGGCCTATATCAATCACCAAGGGGGCACGACAAGTCGTGCGGCCTCGAGAGAGGTGAATTATATCCTAACTTGGGCAGAAAACAATGTACCTTGCCTATCGGCAGTTTTCATTCCGGGAATAGAAAATTGGCAGGCGGACTACTTGAGTCGCCAGCGGTTGTTCCCAGGAGAATGTTCCCTTCACCCCCGATATCTTCCTGGAAATATGCCGAAGATGGGGATCCCAGATGTAGATCTGTTTGCGCCCAGGTTCAACAAGAAACTCGACAACATTGTGTCAAGAACAAGGGATCGGCTAGCATGCGGAACAGATGCCTTGGTGTTCCCATGGAATCAGTTCTCACTGATTTATGCATTTCCTCCTATTCTGCTGTTTCCACGGATCAAGCAGGAAGGGAAGGGAGATCGGTGATTCTTGTGGCCCAGAAGATCTTGGTATGCAGAGATCATGAGGATGGCAGTAGGAGACCTATGGACCCTACCACCACGTCCAGATCTTCTCTCGCAAGGTCCGGTATTCCATCCTACCTTACAAGCGCTAAATTTAACGGTTTGGCTGTTGAATCCCACATTCTAAAGAAGCGTGGGCTGTCAGGTCCAGTGGTATTTACCTTGATTAATGCGGGGAAGCTGGCTTCCAGTATCATAAATTCCGTCAGCAAAAGTCCGATGGAGCATACACACGGTCGGAATTTCCGACCAAAAGCTCACATTGGACTTTTGCTGGCGGAAATTCCAGTTGTGTGTATGGAGCATAAGTCTGTTTCCCATTGCAGGTGATGGGGTTTATTTTTTCAAAAAAACATACACTGGGGCACATCAGTTATTATAACAGAGGGGATTGTAGCATACATGCTCAGTGGCTTAACAACTAGGATTGCACCGATACTGCCGACACTAAGCATTTGCACGAGTATCGGTACTCGTGCAAATGCCCCGATACCCGAAACCGATACCTTCGGGCTCGGTACTTTCAGCTGTCAGCAGGAATTCCCTGCTAACAGCTGAAAAGTAAAGAAAAAAATGCTGGCAATTATAGGTTGTTAAGGAACGGGGCCGCCGAGTCCTTAACAACCGATCACGTGTCCTCGCCAGCTGTTACCAGGCTCAGGACCGCAGGTCTGTGGAAACTTCCTGCATTAGAGGTGAGCAAGCCCAGCACCCCCCATCCCACTGTTCTCCCCCTCCTGACGGTTGCAGCTCTCACAATTAGCTCTGCTCTGCTATTTCTGTCACAGTCTGGTGAGCAGGAGTGAGTTCTGTGTGACATCCACACAGATCTGTCCTTTCCTTGTCAGCTGCACGGCTCTGCACACATCAAGATTTCTCTCCGTGCCCTGTGTGTCTGTACTCAGCCTGGTGGAGCCCCCATCTCCCCCTCTCCAGCAAGCAGAGGCACAGACACACGGCCAGCACCACAGCAGCAGGTCAGTGTGTGATTAGATTCCCCCCCCCATGTGTCAAATACTAAATTATCTATATAGTGTTAAATACATGAAACTGACATAGAAAAGTGAAGTCTAATATCAATGCCTAAATATATCTTGGCATGTTATAATCTGAAAATTAGCATCTATAGTGTCCATGTAATTGCAGCAAATAGGACTGTTTGCACTGGAGTTTGGGTTTCACCAACCAGTGGGAAATTGGAAATCGAACAATATGTATTATGTATGATATTTTGTTTATGCATGGACACATATATATAATGTGCTAATTTTCAGAATATTAACACGCCAAGATATATTTAGGCATCAATATTTACTTTTCTTTGCCAGTAATTTTTGTTTTATGTTATTTAAACTATATAATTAGAATTTGACACAGCAGCGCAGCACATATATTTATACTTATTTTTGGTGGGGAACATACACTGGGTGTTTGCACCAGCTGAATGTTTTCAATCATGTTTATTTATGTGGCAGTGCATACATTTTGTTTTATTTGAATAGAGAGCAGTAGCCAGGATTGTGACTCCCCACCCATCTTTCTCATCTAGCACATCTTCACCCCAGCCTCACCCAACTCCCCCCAAACCACCTCTTTACCTACTATCCCTAGGTGATAGGTATCGGTATTGGCGAGTACTTAAAAAAAAAAAGTATCGGTACTCGGTGTCAGAAAAGTGGTATCGGCGCAACCTTATTAACAACCACTTTAACTATGTCCCCAAGTAGATCGTATAAATATTATACCAGCCTTTCTCAAATATTTTTACTACAGTGGAGACCTTTTACATAATTTTCAGATCGTAGAAATCCTGCAAAAAAAGAGTTCATAGGGAATCTGTGTGAAAAGAATGTCCTTTTACATTGGGGTTTTTTGGGAAGAATGTCCATGTTACAGACAGTTGAAAAGATCATTGGTTTAATGCAGCAGACTGTCAGGTAATGTTGCCCCCTAACTATACAGGCACCATCATATGGGAGGTCAGCCAGCCTGGCTCAGGCAACCTTTAGCAAACTCTGGAGGAACTCTAAGCCAAGTACACTACACATGTATTGAAATTTGCCCAGTTCAGCAGAATCCTGCTGAATTTCAGTCCAGGTGTACTCTGTGTTCAACAGAAGCCAGTCATTAGACCAGCTTCTGTTGAATGGTCCTGCTGGAAAACCATTATTCAATCTGCGCACGCAGCCAATTGCTACAGTGCCGATCTGTGTATTCTGAATGGGGGGGGGGGGGTCCAAGTCCCTGTTGTCAGAATACAATAGTACGGAGGGGAGATTCCTGTATCCATGTCACTTGTATGCATGTAGGGATCTGTGAGTTAGGGTGAGACTGGTTGGATTGTAAATTTTATAATGAGCTTTAGACCTTTTTTCAAAAGGATCTTCTATCACAGTCTCAATGCAAAATATTAAAGGCTATGTTGAACTCACACACATGCTATAAAAATGTGCAAACTTGATGGTGGTGGTGACCTTTGTGGGAATTGAATTCAAAGCAGATTATTTTAGTATCTTCCCTACATTACAACTACCTGATGTTTTAAAATACTGACTTGATCCCTTCAGCAGAAATATTTTAAATGCAGAGCTGCATATTGCTGAAACACCCATAAAGGTCTGTGTCGACTGGCTTTTTTTCAGTTCAGATGGGTTTTGCTTTCCTTACATGTCTATAGGAACGAAGAACCAGCTTGAAGAAGATCAAATACAAAGGAGGTCAACTGCAGGTCAGATGTACCCATCAATGAATTCTGAATAAGCTTCTCAATCTGATGCTGGCAACAAAATAACTCCTGAGCTAAACAAGATCACCCTCCCACCTCATTTGAATGCTGGCATTAAAACAAAAAGTCTAAAGGCAATTTTTGCTTGCCTACGGCCACAGTAATGTGGTGTTCCAGGTCCTGAGTCCTTTCTCCCTTTCTGTCCTCCTTTGGGTGTCCATGTCAGTGTGGCATGATATGGACATTTCCTGTAGGTAGAGGCAACGCTTCCAGTGTAAGGGTCCTCTCTCAACAGCTTCAGAGACATAAGGACTGCACAGGGTGGAGGGGAAACCTGTCCCCAAAAGGATACCAAGTGTGCAAAATGGCCGGTCTTAAAGACAAGAAATAGGTTTTCAGAGCAAGGAAGTTTTAGAGATTAGATCGCAGTATGTGTTGGCAGAAAGCACTGATGAGAAAGGGAAAATTGTACAATTCAAATGTAATTTTTGGACAAAAGTTGAGGTTTAAAGTGTAACTAAAGGCAAAACTTGGGAGGGGGAAGGGATTAGAATCAAGAGTTATATCCCTCCATTACGGTGATGGTGAACCTTGGCAACCCACCTGTTTTGGAACTACATTTCCCATGATGCTCATGCACTCTGCAGTGTAGTTGAGCATCATGGGAAATGTAGTTCCAAAAAACATCTGTGGTGCCAAGGTTTGTCATCACTGCTCTATTCACAATAAAAACTTTTGCCTATAGTTCTACTTTAAGCGCAATTGTTGCTAGCGAGCTGAAACCGATGAATTTCAGTTGCTGAGCATAAGAGTTTCTCTTGCTATATCATAGAAAATCAATATGTTTTTCTTAGTGACAAATCACTGTAACAAAACAGGGGTAATCACTGCGGGAAAACTCAAGAGCTCTCCTCCCTCCGTGTATTTGTTTACTAATTAAATACAGATACTCAATAAAGATGCCAAGATACTTATTACAGAGTCATGGGTGTGGACCAAGATAGGAAATTGCTTCTTTCTTTCCTAATTGTAAAATAAATTGTTGGGCGCTGATATTTTCCTTTTGTGTCACATGCCGAATAAGTCTTGTAAAATGTTATGCATGTTCAGAAGAGCAGCTAAATGTAATTTAAATAAAGATTGTTTTTCAGATTTCAAATTTTTGTCACCATATTTTGTATTAGTTTAACATGAAGTAGAAGTAATTCTACGTTCTGTGACAATGTCTAATTTTGGTAGCATTGTTCTTTAAAAGCCAATTTTTTTTTAGGGGTGGAGTCGGACTGTGTTCAATCCCCCAATAGGGTCTTTACTGCTTCCTAGGAACATGTGACCTTACCCTCAGCCTAGTCATAAGAAGTTGAGCTTGCCCAAGTTCCTTTATGAAATAGAATATGGAAGAATTTGCTTGGCCAGTGACCGAGGTAGTTTGGATGAGGTTCAAAAACTTGTCTATTGGCTCCTGGATTGATATGTCTCCTCTCTTCTACATTACTTTTCCCAACCCAGTTGATGTGTGGTCCAGTTCTCTGGTTTTTGCAGTTTCACTTGAAATGGATCATGGATTGTATATCGCAAACGGTGCGTGTTTCTTCTTTCAGCAGAATGTTAAAAAAATAATACATTAAAGCCTCCTGGCCTGGCACATTTTCTGCCAATGAGCAACAAAATTCAACAATAACTCTATTTTCTTATTTGTGGTGTCAACACTTTTTACAGTCTGAATTTTTTTACTCAGAGTTTTTGTGTTTGCAGAAAATTGTGTATGCTAATGAGAAAATATAATTTTTAAGTTAGCTTCAAGATCTAAAACAGCGACAAAGTGAAACATGATCTACTAACCTACGTAGCAATAACATGACACTATAAACTAATTTACTTAAATGATCTGTTCATGTAGAGCCTCAGTGTCCTTCTGCACTGTATTAGCTTCCTCCCTTACCCATAACCCCTGTGCAAATCTTCAGGTGCAGACTTTTGACATGTGTGGGTGTGATTATTATTATTATTGTACAGGATTTATATAGCGCCAACAGTTTACGCAGCGCTTTACAATATAAAAGGGAGACAATGCCGTTATAATACAATAAAATACAGGAGGATTAAGAGGGCCCTGCTCAGAAGTGCTTACAATCTAATAGGGTGGGGCAGGTGGTACAAAAGGTTATAACTGTGGGGAATGAGCTGATAGAAGTGGTAAAAGATTAGAGACAAGATAGGCTTTCCTGAAGAGATGAGTTTTCAGGGATCGCCTGAAGGTAGCAAGAGTAGGGGATAGCCGGACAGGTGGAGGTAACGAGTTCCAGAGGATGGGAGAGGCTCTGGAGAAATCCTGGAGACGAGCATGTAAGGAGGAGATGAGAGAACTTGAGAGTAGGAGGTCTTGAGAAGAGAGGAGAGGACGATTTGGGTGATATTTGGAGACAAGTTTGGTGATGTAGCTCGGGGCAGAGTTGTGAATGGCTTTGTATGATGTGGTTAGTATTTTAAATTTAATTTGCTGGGTGATTGGGATCCAGTGTAGGGATTGGAGGAGAAGGTTGGTAAGGTGGATAAGTCCGGCAGCAGCATTCATGATAGACTGAAGAGGGGATAGCCTATGGAGAGGCAGGCCAATGAGAAGGGAGTTGCAATAGACAAGGCGAGAGATAACAAGGGAGTGAATGAGGAGCTTGGTGGTTTCATTTGTTAAAAAGGGGTGAATTTTAGAGATGTTACGGAGGTGAATTCTACAAACTTATGGCTATGCGACTAGCCAACGTGGGAACATGTTTAGAAGGGCGTTGGGCAGCACTTGGCTTTTGGATATATTTCCAGTAAAGGCATGGGCAAACAAGCTTATGCTGTCAGCTACTGCATGTTTTATTTCTTATAGTTTTGCTTTGCCACAGGTTAACTTTAATGTTGTGCTAGTGAGTGATTCAAATCTTTTGTAGTGTAGGGCTAATATCTTTATAATATATATTTTTTTTTTTTGCTTAAAGATCTTTATTAAAAATTAAACAAGTCAGTGGTACATCCAGACTCATACTGAATCATACTGAAACATAGGCTCAAAGGAATATAAGCACAAGCAGGTATCAATGTAGGCAGAAGAACTCCAGTACTGATGAGGACTAGCAGTACTCTATTAATCACTAATCACTGGTTCTAATGGTGACAGTATTCATCTGAGTAAATGACGTTCATCAGGGGTGGAGTAAGTAGAGTAGAAGGAAGGATGGTGGTGGAGGAGATGCCACTAAAGGAAAAGGGGGGACAGGATTGAAAAGAGGGGGGGGGCTTGGTGTTGGATGGGATATATTAGGCACAAGGCAAAGGGGGAGTCATGAGGGGACTAAAAAACCATTGACCGGGGCATGCTCAGATAAGGTATAATTTAACCACTTCCCATCCGGGCCAATTCTGGCACTTTGCTCCTACATGTAAAAATCATAATTTTTTTTGGTAGAAAATTACGCAGAACCCCCAAACATTATATATGTTTTTTTTTAGCAGAGACCCCAGGAAATAAAATGGCCATCATTGGAACTTTTTATGTTACATGGTTGCGCACGCACGTGGAATGGTGCCAAACTTTGGTACTCAAAAATCTCCATAGGCAACTCTTTAAAAAAATTTTACAGGTTACCTGTTTAGAGTTACAGAGGAGGCCTTGGTATAGAATTATTGGTCTTTTTAATTTAAAAAAAAAAAATGTTTATTGTTTATTTTAATTTTGATTTTTACACTTTTCCTTTAAAAAAAATGTTTTTGATCACTTTTATTCCTATTACACGGAATGTAATCATCCCTTGTAATAGGAATAGTGTGTGACAGGTACTCTTTATGGAGAGATGTGGGGTCAATAAGACCCCACATCTCTCCTCCAGGCTGGAAAGCATGAGATATAAAAAAAACTAGGACGATCTCGGCTTTCCAGCCGAGTACATGGCATTATTTACAACTGCCAGGCCGGGTGTGACGTCATAACGTTGTGCTCGGGCTGCCGAGAGTCATAGAGATGACCGGGGACCCGGAAATCTCTATGGTCAACTTCTGGCGCCAGTGGATTCCTTCTCTGGCTCGCGGATCACACGGGCAAACCGAAAGAAGCAGTGGCGGGGGGGGCATCCCCTCCCGCCGCCTGTAAGAACGATCAAGTGGCTGAACTGCCGCTGTGATTGTTCTTACGGTGCAGGGAATGGCCGGCTGAAGAAAACGATACCTGGTTGATGCCTGTAGGTGCAAGGTGTATACGCACTGAAATGGGAGGACTTCCATGTTTGCCCTCCCAGCAGGAAAAGGGAGAAAATATCTCTTGTTTTAGAGTGTATCTTTACTCCCAAAAAGTACGAGTCAGTGTTGCAACTCTGCAAGGTGATATAATGGCATGAGGCGTTACTTATATTTTAGTCCATTTTACTTCCTGACCCTTATAGGCACTGTTAATATAGCTAGAGCCTCAAGCTGCCCCCTGGGAAGGCTATGTCATCAGTGCCTTCCAGGGAAGGCTCCTGTATACACTGTGAGATCTCACAAGATCTACCAAAGATCCCTATTTTTTCCCCCCAGATGATGTCTAGTGTCACATGGGCAAGGAGAAAGCTACAGAGCTTTGCATGCATCAATGAAAGCACACAAGATTTCTTTAACTAGTTCCAAAACTTGGGCCAAAAAAAAAGGTCATTATACCCAGGACATGTGTATCATGTCCAGTGGTTCAGCCCTGCCTCCCCCTCCCAGTACACAGCAATATGTCTTTGATTATTCAAAGCTGTATTGCTTTAGGCCCCTTTCACACAGGGTGGACTCTGATTGGATTATCAGGGGATCTGTCTGCTGATCTGAGCAAAGTGGGCTGATGATGGGCCTGTGTCCGCTCAGATTTATGCAGAGCAGACACGAACTGAGCCTGCTCTGCTCTATAGACCGGCAGATATAAACGGACTCCAGAGTTCCTTTCCTCTAGGAGCTTCATCCTCATTTTGTCCTCCTACAAGGTATAACTGTAGTACACTTAATCTGTGTTTGAACAAAAGAGTACTGTAGAAAATGGCATAAACCTAGCAGATGGTGTGCTCAGTCAATGCAACAGCTCACATCTATTAGCATAGGATGATGATTGTTTATAACTGTCTTATATAAGCTTTTAGCCCGAGTTAAAAATGATGCGGTCTGCCTCATCCAGGGTGGATTTGATTTAAATCAAGTCGATTTAAATTGCAATTGAAATCACTAGTAAAAAAGCTAGATTTAAATCTACTCGATTTTAAATCATAATTTTTAAAGAGCAACGGTCATCTCTGTCCCGCAGCGGCTCCTCCTCTGACCGGTTGTTGACTCACCGACAGTCCTATTCACTTTAATGGGATGGTTGGTGATGTGGCAGTGACACAACAAGGTGAGGGACGTGGCGACAGCAGGTGAGTGGATGTCCGCTGGATCTGAAATGACAGGTGCTCTTTAAATGTAAGGACTTATTTTTGCTAGTAGTTAGAATCTTTAATATTTGCAAGCAAAATGCAAACATGCAGCTTATTATTCGAAATATTCCTATTTCGAATAATAAGCTATAAGGTTAGTAAAATGGCGATATTAGAACCGATTCAATCATACAGTTTGTAGTGTACATAGATTTGCAAAACAATGGGATAAAGGAATATTCCTGAACTTTGTTTGATCTCGTGGTTACTGTGACATTGTGTGAATGCATCAATGCATGTTATCCCAGCTTGCAGAGTTTGGATTCATTGAATCAGTTTACCAAAAATGAAATATGCAGAATATACAGCCTCATGCTATATAAGCTCTATTTCATGCTGAATAAACTAAATTATGAATATATCTTAAATAGAAAACTATCTTTTGGATATATTTTTACTCCAAAAGCATTTTATTAAAACAAATTTGATAAAAATCAAAAAAATCCGATTTGTTAAATCATTGATTTATATCCACTCTGGCCGCATCGCATGTCATTTGTACAGGAATCGTACCGGATTCCTGTACAAATTACATGCGAATTCAGTGAGGTGAGAATTGAGCCATACATTATGTATGGCTAAGTTCGCACTGGATCCGCACCAAAAACGTGCAGGACACTTTTTTTTCCCGCACTGGAATCTGATCGCATGGGTGTTCAGACCCATGCCATCCAATTCCACAGTTTGCACTACGTACGTGTGAACTGCCTGCGATTCTGATGCGGTTTGGGAACTGCACAGGAATCGCTGCTGTTCCCGCACTGCATCAGTGTGAACCAGGGCTCAATATAGCTAGCTATTAGCTGTTTTACGAAACCCGATGAAATTCAAATTACCTTCAAGGATGCAGCCTCCTCGGTCACTCCTCTGTATACCTACACTCTCTCCTCCTCTGTGAAAAGACAGTACCTTAAAGCGAGGATTCAGGGCAGAGGCTGTATGAAGGATCTTCTCTGGTTCACTGCTGTACCTCTTTAGGAGATCTGCTTTTATGGGCATTCTTGATCTCATGGATCATGGATGTGTCTCCTATGGTGTATGTCATGTTCTGGAGGAGTTGTGCATTTAGAGGGGCAATGAGACACACTGTTGGATTGCGCTCTTCTGACATCAGCGTGGTTGCATCCTTAATTGGCTTTAATGCACTCACAGCTTCCTCGGCATTGGACACATCTGTTTTGTTGAGAGTGCAGAGATCTGACTCTCCTTTTCTGACTTCTGGAGACAGCATGGTGGCACAGATTGCAGGTTGTTGTTCTAAGAACCTTTTGACCATGTCATATATGCTGTTCCACCTTGTTGGCACATCAGTTATCAGCTTATGATTCTTCAGGCCATTTCTGTTTCTATTTCAGACAGTGGCTCTCCTGTAGTGCTGCACTGAAAGAATGTTGATATTTGTTGCAAGATTTAGTGTATGGGCGAAGCATTTTACATGAGGGAATTTCCTGACTTGAGCTGCAACTATCATGTTTAATGCATTGTTAGTCACAAGCATTACAGATTTATCGGACAGCAGCCATTCTTTCACGACATGAGACAGTAGTTCCCTCAGATGAGCACCCGTGTGAGACTCATAAAGGCTCTTGTTTGCAGCACATGGGACAAGATCTGCCAGTCCTTACTAAAATAATGTGCTGTTACTATAGTTACATGGTTAGTCAGGTTGGAAAAAGACACAAGTCCATCCAGCATAAGACTCTATCGTGACTGAAGTCCATGAATCACTCGTTATTGCGACTTGATTGGCTTGGCTCATTGACACAATTACCTAAACTTTGATTTTGTGGTAGAGTGCAGGTATAACGTTTTCCGTAAAGTGACTGCGTGACGGGATATAACAGGGCCCATGTGCCGGTGGTCACTGGGAAGAATAGTGTCAGTGCCACAGTGGTCACTGGGTGAAATGGTGCCCATGCCCAAGTGTCAGTGGTCACTTGGTGGAATGGTGCGACTGCGTACGTGTCCGTGGTCACTGGGAGGAATGGTGCCTAATGCTTATGTGTCAGACACAGTGGTCAGGTCACAGGCTGAATCTGCTCCGGTTGTAAGAAAAGTGCAGTCGTTTTTCTTTACCTGCTTCCCTAGGTGTGGCTGGCGAGGATCGCGGAAGGTGGCTGGTGAGGCAGACATGGGAGAAGACAGAGTGACAGGGTGTGGAAGGTGGATGGCGAGTGGCAAGCAAGGCAGACACGGGAGGAGACCGAGACAGAGCGTGGAAGGTGGCTGATGAGGTAGATATGGGAGGAGATTAACAGGGTGCGGAAGATGGCTGGCGAGTGGTGGCGAGGCAGACACAGGAGGAGAGATGGCGTGCCGGGATGAGGTTAGGAGAGGCAGGGTCCGCCAGGATGATGTCGGTCACGCATTTGCGATTTAGCTGTTCTCTTTATCGAGGCAGAATCATTCAAGGCTGCATCGCGATGCATTGATGCACCGATTATTTTCAACACCCCTAGTAAGTAGGCACTCTTTACCTTTTAATGCAAAGAATTTAGAGTAAAGAGACACCACGCTCTAATTTTGCCTTTGAACCTTTGGACTTCCTAACGAGTATGTGGGTGCCCTGCCATACCCCATAAACTGTTCTGTAACTAGTATCTGAGAAAATGATGCAACTGCAAAGTAACAAATGATGTTACTTTTCTGGTTAAAACAAAGATATAGGAACGGGTCCCTTCCAGTCCTAAAGTGGACAAAAGCCAGTGTGTTATCACATTACAGTATTGTCCACCTTGACAGTACTGATGACAAGATTTGCAGCTCTGTGTTGAAATTAAAGTATAAATAGAGGCAAACCTTTTTTATTAGCTTTGTAGAAAGTAGAGCGGTATTAGAACACCTGTTTTTATTGCTGTCTGTGCTTCCAATAAAGTGGAGTTCCACCCAAAAATGCAACTTCCACTTTTTGAAATCCTCCCCCCCTCCGGTGTCACATTTGGCACCTTTCGGGGGGGAGGAGGGAGCAGATACCTGTCTAATACAGGTATTTGCTCCCACTTCCTGGCATAGATCACTGCTGCATTCGTGGTGACCAACGCCACTTCCGTTGTCTACTCTGTCCTCCCCCGTTTTCTGGGAGACAGAAGACAGCAGGGACCAGTGAGGATGCGCAGCACGACTCGCGCATGCGCAGTAGGGAACCAGGAAGTGAAGCCGCACGGCTTCAATTTCTGATTCCCTTACCGAGGTTGGCGGCGGCAGCAGCCGAGAGCCGACAGACAGATTGGCTTCGGCTGCCGACATCGCGGGCTCCCTGGACAGGTAAGTGTCCATATATTAAAAGTCAGCAGCTGCAGTATTTGTAGCTGCTGGCTTTTAATATTTTTTTTTTTCGGCAGACCTCCGCTTTAAGGAGATTCACCCTCTCTATTTGTCCTGTTTACCATTATCACTGAAAGTGAAAGTAACAGAAAATGCCAAATCTTGGGTTGTCCTCAGAAAAATAATAGAGGGGAAATCGTCCAATGGGGACACTAGTTCTGGTGACCTAGGGGTCCCCAAAGAATTCCCTTAATTTGCACGGATTTCCCCTCACGTCTTGTTTGGCGATGGGACAGGAAGTGAAGGAAAATCTCTCCAAAGGGACAAAGATGGAAAAAATAAACCTTACAGGGGAGTAATAACCCTTCCTTACTCTATCCAAAACAGACAAAGTTTTGCCCATAGTTCTACTTTAACATTGGACTGGTAGCTGAACCTTACTATCATCCACAAGTTAACACCATGAAGAACAATACCAACAAATGCCATAATACGTATTTTCTAACTCCATTTGTTTATTGATCATATTACAATTTTTTTCTTATGATTCTAGATGTCTGATGTGTATATTCTCTTTATATATAGGATGAAAAGAGGAAGAATGGCCAGTGATACCAGCATTGGTTTATCAGTAGGAGAACTGGGGGAATTGTCAAAGAGACCCAAAAGTTCAGGAGATAAAACAACAAAGATGTCAAAGTCACATGACTGGGCAAATCTACTCCCAGATATAATACTACAGATTTTTCAGTATTTGCCGCTTTTGGACCGCGCACATGCTTCACAAGTGTGCAGGAACTGGAACCATGTTTTTCACATGCCTGACCTGTGGCGTTGTTTTGAATTTGAACTTAATCAACCAGCTACTTCTTACCTAAAGGCAACACATCCTGATCTGATAAAACAGATTATAAAAAGACATTCAAATCACCTGCAGTATGTCAGCTTTAAGGTATGTTACTAAAAGATTGTCATTTTAAGAAATTTAACTGCTGGAGTATGCTTTGCATTTTATGTGTTTATTTAGAAACCAACAAAAGGGTTAACATTTGGATGTGGGAAGAGGTCACAGAGTAGTGGGGAGGAGGGGGGCGCAGGGAAGAATGGTCAAAGCAGAGGTAGGTGAGTACACGTGACAAGAGTGCAGCACTGTAGTGTGAGTGGGAGTTTATTGTGCGCATTAAAGTGGGAGCGTGAGAGTTGCTTTCACTCACGAAAGGCTGCCATCAATATGCATTTGCACTACTGCACATGCACAGGATTTGGTGACATATTGTGATGTCAGAAACGTGGTAGGGTCAGGCGCTTGTGCAATGGTAGTGGTACAGACCAAACAATACTGTGTGTGCAATGGATTTCACCACCATATTGACGCCAGTCATTCAAGAGTGTTTGGTTGAAGCGCCCCCTCCACATGCACATTGCACATCTTTGGGATACACTTGTGAGCTCTGTAGAGAAATTCAGATATAGAGGGTTAAATTGCACATGCACATGGGAAAGTGACCTGGGAATATCAGCATTGTGTGCAACACACATCCACCTGTTATCTTAATAACCCATTTTTGGAAAGTAGACACCCCAGGGTGATCTCATGCTTTATCTCTTTCTTTTTTTTTTTTTTTGGGGGGGGGGGGGTTAAGAAACATGCTCGTATTGAGGGGAATAAAACAGAGCTCGGTAATGGTGCACTGGATACATAAGTATACAGGTTATATACAGGGAGGGGATGAGGTTAATGTACATCGCAAATCAGGCTCTGGAGTGGAATCCACATGTAAACCAAGCAGGTACACTCATATGAGATGTTGTACTCTTAGGTGGTCCACAAGTATTCCTTTTTATTACCAGGGCAGATGGACTCTCCAACCATAGCCAGCTCAGAGGTCAGAGCTGTAAACATTCCAGGATTACAGGGATTGGCACTTGCTCAATTTGCAGATAGCCTGTGTGCAGTGTGTAAGGCTGAGGGGGTCTCTCATACAGCAACTTTGGGAGGTGCAGATATACACTATATTACCAAAATTATTGGGACGCCTGCCTTTACATGACCTTTAATGGCATCCCAGCCTAAGTTCGTAGGAACTCTTAAGACGTCAACATACCAAGACATTTTGGACAATTTCATGCTCCCAACTTTGTGGGAACAGTTTGGGGATGGCCCCTTCCTCTTCCAACATGACTGTGCACCAGTGCACAAAGCAAGGTCCATAAAAACATGGATGAGTGAGTTTGGGGTGGGGGAACTTGAGTGGACTACACAGAGTCCTGACCAGTGTTAATTTTGGCAGCAAATTTTGATTTAGTCTTAGGACTAAAATGGCATTTCAGTTTTAGTCCAATTTAATCTTCTGCAAAGTGTTTTAGTCATAGTCTCTGACTAAAATGCCATTTTAGTTTTAGTCCCATTTTAGTCGACTAAAATCTCCAGTACATTTTAGTCGAATAAATTCATTTTAGTCAACTAAAATTGAATGTGCACAGTACACAGCCCCCAACCTCTGCACAGTACACAGCCCCCCTGCACTCCCAGGAGACCCCCAGTCTCCTGGGACAGCACTGCCAGCGTACTCTAAAGTTAAGAATAAAGAACTGCCATTGCCAGCCCTTTCTAATATACACTGCTCCTCCTGTGTCACTCTCATTGTAAATCAAAGTCTCTAAATACCTCAATAGTTCCGTTCTTTCACTGACCCAGCCACATGACTGTTCTCCTCTGATGTTTCATGGATGGCTATGTGACGGCTCTCCTCCTCTAATCTAAAGCAACACTCGGAAGAGCAGGAGGAGAACGGCCGACAGGAAAGGAGCAATTTCCGTATTTAGAAATTTAGTTTTACAATGAGTGACACAGGAGGAGCAGTGTAGGAGAAGGGGCTGGCAGTGATTTTTTTCCTAACGTTAGACTATATTGGCAGTGCTGTCTCAGGGCCAGGAGAGGCGGGGCAGCTGGCCTGACACCCCCCCAGTGTGTGGCACCCGGGGCGGACCACCCAATCCCCACCCCTCTGTTGGTAAATACAAATATTGGCTCTCTTGTGAAAAAACAAAAAAAACAAATATTGGCATAATACACGCACGCACTGTGTTATACTCCGATAAATATGGTAGTTCATGAGGGTAAGCGTCCCTCCCTCGTCATTTTCGTCCCGTTTTTGTTAAGGAACGAAAACAGATTTGATTTTTTTTTTAGTTTTCGTCAGTGGACTGTACTTTTAGTTTAGTTTTCGTCACTGTAAAAATGCCACTGACGAAATCTTTGACGAAAACTTTTTCGTTGACGAAATTAACACTGGTCCTGACCTTAACTTGATAGAACACCTTTGGGATGATTTGGACCAGTGCACAAAGCAAGGTCTATAAAGACATGGATGAGCGAATTTGGGGTGGAGGAACTTGACTGGCGTGCACAGAGTCCCGACATCAACCCGACAGAACACCTTTGGAATGATTTAAAGCAGAGACTGTGAGCCAGGCCTTCCCATCCAACATCGGTGCCTGACCTCACAAATGCGCTTCTGGAAGAATGGTCAAACATTCCCATAGACATACTTCTAAACCTTGTGGACAACCTTCCCAGAATAGTTGAAGCTGTTATAGCTGCAAAGGGAGGGCCAACTCAATATTAAATCCTACAGACTAAGACTGGGATGCCATTAAAGTTCATGTGCGTGTAAAGGCAGGCGCCCCAATACTTTTGGCAATAGAGTGTAATTTGCTACTATATAGATCTGCATCCCAGAGTTGGTGAAAGATGAGGTAGGTCCTGTCCTTTAAGGTTCTTTCCGTTTAGTGAGGACTTATTCTGGGCTGATGCACAGTAAAAAAAAAAAAAAAAAAACTAGCAGAAGAGTCTCAGGTCTTGTTACGTTTAGTGTAGTAGTGCAGTGGCTACTTGAAGCCAGAACTTTGTTTACAAGCTGATTATTTGCAGAGTTTAAGGCTGGCTATACATTATACAATTATACAAATTTTTTTTATAAATGTCCCTTTAGCGCTATCAAAAAAATATATATACATAATATGAGGTCGAATATAAACATTTTCAATTTGTAAGCAGTCAGGCAGGCCCTTGCACTACATAGTTGAAGATAAATATAAAGGGAATTTAATAAGAAAATTGTATAATGTATAGCCGGTTAAATGCTTGAGTGCAGTTTTTTGGGAAAAATATTAAATTTAAACTGAAAGATGAGCCTAGTTGTTCATTTAATCTTTGCATTTTACTGTAAAACACTATCCTGCATCATACTTTGTCTGTATCTCAGGTGGATAGTAGCAAGGAATCCGCAGAAGCTGCATGTGATATTCTTTCACAACTGGTAAATTGCTCCCTAAAAACTCTTGGACTTATTTCAACTGCAAGACCAAGCTTTATGGATCTACCAAAGGTAAATGCTGGTGTTTGTTTTGAAAACAGGTGATTTCATTTCCTTCTGCTAAACCTTACATGGGTGCAATCATCACTTTCTTTACAGGAAGAGATCCCTAAAGTAATATCTAAACCCAAGAACAAACGTTTAAAGCAGAACTTTACCCATAACAACCTAGTTAAAATAATGTTCTTTAGCAAGGAACATACTGTACATTCCACATTAATAATTATGCTACCAAAATAGTGTGCTGCTGTAAATTGCCTTCGGCATGCTTCTGTTTCTTCTTGCTGGAGGCTGCTATTTTGCTGAAGCCCAAAGCCCCAGCTGTGAATCATAAAGTGGAACTAAACCCATCGATTTACCAGTTTCAAAAAAGAGTTTGATTTGATTGTGTCCTCAACCAAACTGTCAAACCATCAAATGGCTGATGTCATAACTGATCACATGTGCAGCACCATGGCAGTTGCAGATCAAGCAGAAGCAGCTTCATTGGCTGTAAAGGATAGGAAGAGGAGGGTTTAATTCTGCTTTACGGCTGTAAGCAGATTGGCCTCTACAAACTCAGCCGTGCCTAAAAATGCCTAAAATTGGGAGCAACTGAGCATGTGCACAGCAGGGCGAGACGGTGAATTACTGGATTTTAAACAATATAGGCACTTATTTTAAATGTTTTACATAACCATACCTGCAAAAAGGGCAACCCTGAAGTGAACTAGCAGGACTTTCATTTTCTTACTAAAGTTCTACTTTAAAGTGGGAGTCCACCTAAAAAAAAATATTAAAAGCCAGCAGCTACAAATACTGCAGCTGCTGACTTTTAATAAATGGACACTTACCTGTGTGTTTCCCAGGAGACAGCGATGGGGGGGGGGGAAATGTGCGGGAAGGGGCGTGACTCCCGCAGGAGTCTATTCCCGGAAGTGGGTACAAATACCTGTATTAGACGGGTATCTGCACCCCCCTCCTCCCTGAAAGGTGCCAATTGTGGCACCGGAGGGGGGGGGGGGTGTTATCGGATGAGCGGAAGTTCCACTTTTGGGTGGAACTCCGCTTTAACCACTTCAGCCCCGGAAGATTTTACCCCCTTCCTGACCAGAGCACTTTTTACAATTTGGCACTGCATTGCTTTAACTTACAATTACGCCGTCATGCAATGCTGTACCCAAACGAAATTTGCGTCCTTTTTTCCCACAAATAGAGCTTTCTTTTGGTGGTATTTGATCACCTCTACGGTTTTTATTTTTTGGGCTATAAACAAAAGAAGAGCGACAATTTTGAAAAAAAAAACGATTTTTTACTTTTTGCTATAATAAATATCTCCCAATTTTTTTTTTTAAAACACATTTCTTCATCAGTTTAGGCCAATATGTATTCTTCTACATATTTTTGTTTAAAAAAATCGCAATAAGCGTATATTGATTGGTTTGTGCAAAAGTTATAGCGTCTACAAACTATGGGAAAGATTTATGGCATTTTCATTATTTATTTATTTATTTATTTATTTATTTATTTGTTTTACTAGTAATGGCAGTGATCTGCGATTTTTAGCGAGGCATTGCGACGGACAGATCGGACACTTTTGACATATTTTTGGGACCATTGACAGTTATACAGCGATCAGTGCTATAAAAATGCCCTGATTACTGTGTAAATGTCACTTGCAGGGAAGGGGTTTAACACTAGGGGGCGATCAAGAGGACTGAGTAAGAGAGGAGACATATCGCTGTTCCTACTTATTAGGAACAAACGACATGTCTCCTCTCCTCTGACAGCACAGGGGTTTGTGTGTTTACACACACAAATCCCCGTGCTGTCGCTCATGCATGCAATCGCCACCTGCCACGTGCAGCGGGCGTGCACGCCCTCTGATGGCCGAAAAGGGGAAGGACGTACCCGTACAGGCGTTTCTCCCAGGAGAGCCATTCTGCCATAGTATATCTGCGTGAGCCGGTCGGGAACCAGTTAATATATATTGCAGCTTACCAGTGCCTGGATGTGGTGGCTGCATTTGTTTGTTCGGGGGGGGGGGTGTTTTTTGCTATTAACATTTTTAGCAAGTACAAAATTGTTTTTTGGTTCTGCCAGAAAAGAAATGTCTCATCACTTCCTATGCTCTGAACTGTATGTAATATAGATGGAGAGGAGGATATGTTTTTAGTGAAATCGGGCACAATGCTGCTTCCGCCATAGACATGGTGCTTCATTTTTCAGGATTACCAGATAAAAAGAAAAAAAAAGAAATGAAGAACAAAACTAATGCAGCCAACATATATAAGGACTGGTAAACTGCAATATCTTACATTTTTGTTTTTGGGTTCAGATATGCTTTAACACTCCTTTCTGTATATTGTTTAGACTTTTGACATACTGTGTATATACTAATTTCATTGGTTGTCAGCTGTATGGTAGTTCTCTTAGAGGGTAATAATAACATCCTCGACTGTAGTGACTATAGAATAATGCACAGGTGGACACTGAAATGTGACATTAAAGTGTGGCTAAGACAAAACTTTATTTTATTCTGAAAAAACATAAAGGGGGGGGGGGGGGGGGGTTATATATAACACCCCCGCTTTTTTTTTGTGGGGTTTTTTTTTTTTGCTATCTGTCCCATTGGAGAAATTTCTCTTCATTTCCTGTCCCATAGCCAAAACAGGAAATGAGAGGAAATCCCTCCAAAGTGAATGAATCCCGAGGTGTCAACAGAACTAGTGTCCCCATTGGAAGATTTCCCCTCTAATGCCGCGTACACACAGTTGGAATTTCCGACAACAAATGTTCGATGTGAGCGTGTTGTCAGAAATTCCGACCACGTGTAGGCTCCATCGGACATTTTCTGTTGGAATTTCCGACAAACAAAATTTGCCAAACAAAATCCGTTGTTGTAAATTCCGATCGTGTGTACACATTTCCGACACACAAAATTCCACGCATGCTCGGAATCAAGCAGAAGAGCCGCACTAGCTATTGAACTTCATTTTTCTCGGCTCATCGTACGTGTTGTACATCTTGCCGATCTGAATTTCCGACAACATTTGTGTGACCGTTTGTATGCAAGACAAGTTTGAGCCAACATCCTTTGGGGAAAAAAAACATGGATTTTGTTGTCGGAATGTGTGATCGTGTACGCGGCATTAGTGTTCTGATGTCAACCCAAAATTTAGTGATTTTTCTTTTACTTTCACTTTTAACAGTAAACAGGACAAATGGAGAGTGAATTTCCTTAACGGGACACAGACTGCAATAAAACATAACGGGTTCTAATCCCTCTCTGCTTTATCTAAAACTAAACTAAGGTTTCATGTACACTAGCCTACACTGGCAGCTCCAAAACTTGAGTTTAGGACTTTTTGGCGTTTTTTTGCCAAAGCTCCTAAACTCAACTCCATAAAAGTCCATGTGTCCATGTACACATGGGCTTTTAGTAGAGTTTAGGAGCTGCCGTGTTTTAGCTGAGCTTTAACCTCCCTCTCCTGGAGGTTTTTTTCCCAGCCGTGGGAAAACGCACAAAATGGGAAAATTGCACCACCTAAATGTAGGCCATTGTACATGAAGCCTAAAACTATTTAACATTTTGTCTCAAAAGAAAAGAAAATGTTTTAAAGGTATTTCATAAATGAATAAAACTAAAACAGGTAAAATTACTGCGTTATCCCCATAAAACATGTATACGGATCACCTGGACCTCGTGGTCAATGTTTCGATACTCCGATGACTTTTCAGTATGGGTCAGGGATGACCCATCCTTATCCACCGGCTAGCCATGCCGGGGTGTCTCTCTCTCTCCCACCTTCTTTACTATCCCTTATTTCTGTTCCCACCAACACTCTCTTCTTTTTCTCTGCCAACTCTTCTGCATATACTGAACCAAACAAGCAAACAGTTGAATAAAGGTCATATACCTAAAAAAGTTCAACGACTTAAATACCTAATATTAGTAAATAAAAGATCACGACAGCATATCAGTCTGATTTGGTAGAGCCTTCTGATAATGTCAACACGCAAAACATAAGGGTAAACATATGTTGGATCCCACATGTCTGTTACTCTTCTCGTATGTCTAAAGGCTTTTATGTACAATACGAGATTTCGCTGTTACACCTAAGACTTTATGCCAAATTGTTTATATAGGTTCATCTATGGTAAAGTTTAAATTAATTGTTCTGTGAATACTATATGTAATGTTCTAATGTAAAACACTTTCTTCTTATGTTAAACTTTTTTCTCGAAATAAAATAAGATTGAAAAGAAACATGTATACGGGAGTATACAATGTGTAAAGTATCAAGTACATAAAGCTGCAACTAAAATGTGAGACACACACACTAAATAGTTCAAGCAAAGAAATAGCTGCGCTATATAAATTGAAGAGTAAATGTATATAAAACAATTCAATCACATCTAAATAAAATTAATATTATACACGCACTGTAACGTGACCACCAGTGACAAATGTGGAAAATTAAATAACGAAAAACATGGGTAAATAAATGAAGTCAGTCCACTCCAAAGGGTTAAAGGAAAAAGGTTCACTAGCAGAACAATCCTCCAAGTGCTGGTTTAACAAACGTCCAGACGATATAAATCGTGCAACTACAACACCCAGAAGAACGTGATGACAGAAGGGTGCCTCCACCAATGACAATACTGCCGCTTACCAGCTCCTAAGATCTCTTTTTAAAGGAGATCATGCATGCCTGTGGCTTTCTACCGCAGCCTCGGGTCTTTGAATCTGAATGGCTCCTTAGGTTCTCCCTACAGGGTATCTTCTATGAAGTAGATAGGCACTCATCCCCATAAAAGGATATATAAAAAAGGCCAACAAATGAGCAGCACCTCGCCAAGTCCATGTAGATGGAGATCAGATCTCCATCTACATGGACTTGGCGAGGTGCTGCTCATTTGTTGGCCTTTTTTATATATCCTTTTATGGGGATGAGTGCCTATCTGCTTCAGTTGTTGTACGATTTATATCGTCTGGACGTTTGTTAAACCAGCACTTGGAGGATTGTTCTGCTAGTGAACCTTTTTCCTTTAACCCTTTGGAGTGGACTGACTTCATTTATTTACCCATGTTTTTCATTATTTAATTTTCCACATTTGTCACTGGTGGTCACATTACAGTGCGTGTATAATATTAATTTTATTTAGATGTGATTGAATTGTTTTATATACATTTACTCTTCAATTTATATAGCGCAGCTATTTTTTGCATAAATGAATAAAAGCTGACCATTGTAAGTAAGCACCCCTGGCATTGTTGAATGGTTTGTCTCAACCTGTTATTTTTGCTGGACAGCTTTGTCTGATAGTTGTAGTTATAAAATAACAAACTTACTGATTGGATCCCCAGGTGTTTGTTGAGGAAAAAAATAATGTAGCCACCACATCTAATAATTGGCAAACTGCAATATAATACATTTGGGTTGATTACTGCTTTAAGTACTATACCTTTCCTGTATGGGGGGGTTTATATAGATGTGAGGTCTTGTCAGTTGGACCTTCTGCCTCGTACTTGTATGGTTATAGGCATTTCCATTTTACAGCAGTAACACACTCTCTTGTTTTCTTTCTCCTTCATAGTCACACTTCATATCTGCACTTACTGTTGTGTTTGTTAATTCAAAATCCCTCTCCTCACTTAAAATTGATGACACTCCAGTTGACGATCCATCTCTGAAAGTGCTAGTGGCAAATAACAGCGACACATTGAAACTTCTGAAAATGAGCAGTTGCCCACATGTTTCTCCTGCAGGTATGTATGTGGACAACATATGTGATTTTAGTTTATAGCTAATCTCCATGTTTCATTTAACTTTAGTTTGTTTGGACTTCCCATATAGCACTTTAAGTAGTAGGAAGCTGATGCTACATACAGCATGCCCAGCAGGCACATCTGTTCGTGAAGGAAGTAGTTAATTTGGGCCAGCTTGGCCCATACAAACTCTTTAAAGGCACAGTAAACATGGAGGTATGCTTTACAATGATTGAAAGTGTTTGTAAACTCCGGAAAAAGGAGTTTTAGGGGATTGCTTTTCCATGCAAGCTCTTTTTTTCATTTACCTGTCGATCTTGCTGGTAAGGGACTTTCTGTCCTAGGGTGAGTGCTGCTGTACACCAACAATTCCATACATTTGTACAGGACTCCACAATTTTTTATAATGTGTGTGTGTGTATATATATATATATATATATATATATATATATATATATATATATATATATATATATATATATATATATATATATATATATATATATATATAATATAAACATTTTTATGAATTACTTTCTGAATTTTTAACATTCATTAATGAAATGAGTCTATAGCTTTATTTCAATACATTTTAACTTAAAAGCATTTTTGTGTAAGAACAATACAGAAAAATATGAAAACTGTCAATATCAACAGATGATCATTATATCGGGCACGTTTCCTTGGTGGGAAATTATTATGTTGCATAGAATGCAGTCTTTCAACTTTTACAAAATACAGTAGTAACAAAACCCAAAGGGCACCCACATAATTGTGGCCATCGGCGAGCAAATGTGACATAAAAAGTGTAAACCCCTAGATAATACATGCATGGAAATGCACAAGTTCCTACGTTATCCCCACTCCACTCCAATGGAAATATTTATCAGAGAAGAAGAGTGAGTATAACATTGGGTTAGGGAGACTATCTAGCAGGTTTGAAGGGGACAAATAAAAGGAGGAAGGGGAACAATACAAGGGTCACATGAGAAGGGAGCGCAGGGCAGAGTTGGGATGGGTGCAGTAGGCCAGACTGCTGGGTTCATATGTAAGGAGATCCATGGGATAGAACGATGCACTTGTCCTACATGAATAACTTGTGATAGGCTATAGTTTGTCCTCTTGTAATGCGATAAGCTTTTCGAAGAACATAGTTCAAGAGACCATATTCTGATATTTTTCAATGAATGATGGTGTCTTCCACACTTTAGTAATTGTCCTCTTTGCTGCTGTAAAGGTAGGCGTTACTAGCAGCAATCAGATGTCTTGAAAAGAAGGAATTCTAATAAATTCTTCTGGCGTCGACTACCCAATGCCTTATGTTATAACTAGGGTTGCACCGATACTAAGCATTTTCAGGAGTATCGGTACTCATGCAAATGCTCCAATAACCTGAAACCGATACTTTCAGATTCGGTTCTTTCAGCTGTCAGCAGGATTTCCCCACTGCAAGCTGAATTTTAAAAGAAAATAAAAAAGGCAGCAATTATCGGTTGTTAAAGAGCAGGGTCAAACGAAACGAAGTCCCAGGAATTGGAGCTGTCAAAAAAAAATGCTGGCCAATGTTTATCAACAACATTGCTTAGCCACTGAAACAGAAAGATAAAATGAAACATTGTTTGTTTTTTTTAATCTTTCTGTTTATCATCTAAAACAGGGGTAAACTTCGATCCGCAGATGAAGTAAATTTAAAGCAACCTTTCAAGTTTTTTTTTTTTTTTGTTTTTTTATATTAAATGTTCTTCTTATTAACCCCTAGTTTAAGACAATCATCCTTAATTAACTCCTTATTCTCTTCCATTTAATTATTAATTTCCTGCTGATTTTTTTTCCAACTTCTATTTTATTGATAATTAAAACTTTTTTTTGTTAGCTTTGTTCGTTATTATTTTGACACCTTTAACATATATTTGCACGTTTTCACATTGAAAAAAGCACAAAATAAGAAATAAAATTAAAAATGTTTTACTTCATTTGTAAATAACTTTTCAGTGCTTTGTACCATTGCTGACAGCTGAAGTGTAAACAAAACAGTTGCAGTAGGTATCGGTAATTGGTATGAGAGAATACTAAAAAAAAAAAAAAACTCATTGTAACTGCTATATGCAGGTCCAAAATGTTGATACTGCTGGGCATTCTGACCAGATATGTCAAAAGGTGCTTAGAGAGAGGTAGCCTCTGAAAGGTGTTGTGATATAGTAGGGAATTGCCTTCGATATGAAAGAGGGAACCAAGTACCATTTTTGTAGAATTTATGGCCTTCTGCTATATTTTTTATACCTGTAATAACCTATACAAATCGGCTAAAACATTTTAAATCTGATTACAGGAATCTTGTGCGTAGCTGACCAGTGTCATGGATTGCGAGAGTTGGCCTTGAACTATTATTTGCTGAGTGATGAGCTCCTCCTGGCACTGTCTTCAGAAAAGCATGTTCGTCTGGAGCACTTGCGTATTGATGTTGTCAGTGAAAACCCAGCACAAACGCACTTTCATACCATTCAGAAAAGCAGCTGGGATGCTTTAATAAAGCACTCTCCAAAGGTGAACTTAGTCATGTACTTTTTCCTTTATGAAGAAGAGTTTGATCCTTTTTTCCGTTACGAAACACCAGTTACACATCTGTACTTTGGAAGATCGGTAAGCAAGGAAGTGCTTGGCCGTGTTGGCATGACATGTCCCCGATTAGTGGAGCTTGTTGTGTGTGCCAATGGACTTCGTCCACTTGATGAAGAACTGATCCGCATTGCAGAGCGATGCAAGAGCCTGACGGCCATTGGACTTGGAGAATGTGAAGTTTCTTGCTCTGCTTTTGTAGAGTTTGTTAAGATGTGTGGTGGCCGTTTGTCTCAACTTTCCATCATGGAGGAAGTATTAATCCCTGACCAGAAGTATAATCTGGAGCAAATTCATTGGGAAGTATCCAAGCATCTTGGCAGAGTCTGGTTTCCAGATATGATGCCTACTTGGTAGGATGTGAACACATTTAATTTTCAGTGGGTTTGTGGAAGAGCACCTTAAATCTTCAATATATTGCATGGCAAGCTAATAAACGCTTCTACCAGTTTTCCTTCTTCGTTTTTGCTTTATTTAAATTAATTGTGTAGGAATTAATGTATTCAGTTCACACTAATTAATTTGGTATATCTAGGGATCATCGCGCAGCTTTTGTTTTTTCTGTAAATTCTGTAGATTGACTTAAAATATACTTGTGTGAAGGCTGGGCCAGAGACCTGTACTTTGCTCAGTGTCATTTTCAATGATTTTGCTTTAAGTATTCAGCTTCGTGCAAAACAAAGTGTTGAAAAATGTATACACTTAATTTGTAGACATCTTTTCTGTAGGTGTATTTTTCCAAAGGCAAAGGGCATCTTTTGTACTTACATGATGCATCTGTCATTTGTATGTACTTAATAAATAGGCCCTTCTTTCTTGTCTCACAGTTCTCAATTTCATAATCCCTGGTGGAATGAAAATCTCTCTTATGTTTCAGAACACTGTGTACACACTTTTCATTTCGCTTACATAAGAAATAGTAGGTTTAAATGTGTAAGAACTTTAGAAAAAAGTTGTGAGTGTAAAAGAATATTTCTCTCTAAATCAGACATTTCATATAAGTCTAATGCCCTGTACACACGGTCGGACTTTCTGACGGAATATGTGCGATTGGAGCTTGTTGTCAGAAATTCCGACCGTGTGTGGGCTCCATCGGACTTTTTCCATCAGACTTTCCGACACACAAAGTTTGAGAGCAGGCTCTAAAATTTTCCGACAACAAAATCCAATCGCGTAAATTCAGACCGTGTGTGGACAATTTCGACTCGCAAAGTGCCACGCATGCTCAGAATAAATTAGCCGAAAGCTATTGGCTACTGCCCAGTTTATAATCCCGACGTACGTGTTTTACTTCACCGCGTTCAGAATGATCTGATTTTCCGACAACTTTGTGCGACCATGTGTATGCAAAATAAGTTCGAGCCAACATCCATCGGAAAAAATCCATGGATTTTGTTGTCGGAATGTCCGATCAATGTCCGATCGTGTGTACAGGGCATAACTGAATTTTGCAGTGTATATATAGGTGTGACTCTCATTGTCTTTCACTTCCTACTCTTTTCACATTGCTTTTACCTGATGCAATACAATACTATTCCCACACTGGCATCTTTTGTCAATATATTTTAATTCAAGTCCATATAAATTGATGAAAGTTGATTTTGCAATCTCAAATTAGCAGTTACTGACTGACTGAAAGAATAAACTAAATAAGACAGGCAAAGTTTGGCAGATGGTACTCGTATTAAGGCACAATCTTGAGACAAACATTGTGAGCATGACTGTCTCAAAGGGTGTGGTAGGGGGCTACTTAACCACTTCAATACCAGGCACTTAGACACCTTCCCGCCCAGGCCAATTTTCAGCTTTCAGCGCTGTTGCAATTTGAATGACAATTGCGCGGTCATGCTACACTGTACCCAAACAAATTTTTTATCATTTTGTTCCCACAAATAGAGCTTTCTTTTGGTGGTATTTGATCACCTCTGCGGTTTTTATTTTTTGTGCAACAAATAAAAGACAGAAAATTTCGGAAAAAAAAAAAAAGTTTTTCTTTGTTTCTGTTAAAATTTTTTGTAAATAAGTACGTTTTCTCCTTCAATGACGGGCACTGATATGGCTGCACTGACGGGCACTGATACGGCGGCACCGATGAGGTGGCACTGATGGGCACTGATAGGCGGCACTGATGGGCACTGGTATGCGGCACTGATGGGCACTCATAGGTGGCACCGATGGGCACTGATTGGCACAGATTGGGCACATGTGGATGGCCATGGGGTAAATACCTGGCCATCCACATGTTGCCCTTTCCCTGGTGGTCCTAGTGGTGATCCCTGGTGGTCCAGTGTGGTGATCTGAGGGGGAGCTGCGCTGACCCCCCCTGTCAGGAGAACCGCCGATCGGCTCTCCTCTACTCGCGTCTGTCAGACGCGAGTGAGGAAAAAGCCGATCAACGGCTCTGCCCATTGACAGCGTGATCAGCCGTGATTGGACACGGCTGATCACGTGGTAAAGAGCCTCCGCCGGAGGCTCTTTACCAAGATCGGTGGAGCGGTGTGTCAGGCTGACACACTGCTCCACCAATCGCCGCGATGCAGCATGTTATCATGATCGCCACCGGCAGCATGTTATCCTGCTGGACGTCATATGATGCCCAGTCAGGATAACGGAACCACTTCCCGGACGTCAATCCACTATAGAGGGCGGGCGGGAAGTGGTTAAAGTGACACTGTCATTAGATAACACTTATGTTTTTTGTTTAAAAAAAAAAAAAAAAAAAAAAAAAGTTTATTGTTGTCAAAAAACATCATACAAATAAAATACTTGTCATACCATCAGCAGAAAAGGTAATGGACAATATATATATATTCAAGCATACATTTCCGACGTTATCTTTATAGACCTGGGAAGGTGTAGATATATACATAACTAGGACATTGTATCTAGATTAGGCATTTACATTGTGCTCTTTATATTAATCTAGACATCTCCCCGAGACACGATCTTATAACAGTAAATACATTAGCCTTCCCAATCTTACAGCTATCTACTAACAATCATGTAGCACAGGTATTGGTATTGGCTAGCCATGTGCCCCATATCTTATGGTACTTTTTTGGGCATCCCCTGTGTATATAGAGTACTTTTTTATATGGCAGGGTCACGTTTACTTCCCTCAGCCAGTCCTGGACAGTAAGAGAAGTGGTTCTCATCCAATTTTTGACGATTAATTTTCTAGCACTAAACAGTGTTTCACTAAGGAGTGTAGCCATAGGCCTGGACGTGGTGTCTGGGAGCAAACCCAGTAAGCACGGCCTGGGGTCTAGTTGTAGTGGTGAACCCATATGGTCATGGAGGAATTTTATAATCTGTGTTCAGTAGTCAGTTATCACTGGGCATGACCAGATCAAATGGAAAAAGGAACATGGAGTGCCCAGACATCTTGGGCAATTTAGATTTTGGTTTGGGGAAAATTTGGCTATTCTGACGGGCGTAAGGTAGGATTTATGAACTATGTATAGTTGAGTCAGGCATTCAGATAATTTAGGTGAGGTTTTCCGTACATTTTCCAGGATATTTTCCCAATCAGTATCATCTATTTGGCCTAGGTCCGCCTCCCATCTGATTCTTGCTGTGTCTACTATTCTGGCAGTTGTTCTAGTGCGTAGTGCGGTATACAGAGTGGATATAAGTTTTTCTGGAGAGGAACCTGTGATTACGTCTACCAATGGGAGCATTTGTGGGTTGGGAAAGCCATTTACAAATTGTGTCTGAAGCTCGTGTTTCAGTTGCAAGTAACTAAATTGCATGTTGGAGGGAAGGTCGAATTCTTCACAGAGTGTTTGGAAGTGTCTTACCCCGAATATAGTAATAACCTGGAAAAGGAACACTATCCCCTTAGCAGCCCACCTAGTGGCCCCAGGTAAGGTCAGCAGTTCCCTCAAAAGGGGATTGTGCCATAAGGGTGTATGTGAATGAAAAAAGTCAGCACCAGACATTTTAAACGCTTTTTCCCATATGTGGCGATGCTGAAGCAGCAGTGAGTGTTGTTCTGTATTTGTCCGTTTCCTACTCCCTTTCCTAAATAGGACTTGTAGTGGGGAATACATATCATTATTTGGTCTTTCGCATACCAGTGTTTGGTATCTAAGTTCATCAGTCTTATGAATATGGTAAAAATGTGAAAGCTGCACAGCTATGTAGTAGGTATATAGGTCTGGTATGGCCGCTCCTCCTGACGAGGTTGGGTTTTTAATCGTGTTCCAAGCCAGTTTGTGTCTATTGGACCCCCATATGAATGAGTTGATGATTTGGTCCATCTTTTTAAAAATCTCTAGTGGGATTAGTACCGGGGAGTTCCAAAACATATATAAAAATTTTGGCAGAAGTACCATTTTAAATAAATTAATTCTCCCCATTACTCCTAAGGGAAGCCTTGCCCAAGATTGTGTACGAGACTTTAGAAAGAGTGGTTCGATGTTGACTACATATTCAAGGGGGTCTCTTGTAATTGTCACTCCCAAATATTTGATAGTGGCAACTCTTTGTAACGGGAGGGAGGCCGCACTAAAGGAGGGAGGTGAGAGGTCAAGAGGGAGAATCTGTGATTTGGACCAATTCATGCTTAATCCCGAATGTTTCCCAAATTCCCCAATAATTTCAAGGACTTTTTGGAGAGAAGGACCAGTGTCCTCTAAATAAAGGAGCATATCGTCTGCGTATAAGCTCAGTTTTTCTGTTAGGGATCCCATGTTCAGTCCTCGTACATTTGGACTTAGCCTGAGTGAAATAGCCAGGGGTTCCACCGCCAGGGCATAAAGTAGGGGAGATAGCGGGCATCCCTGTCGGGTTCCTCGGCCCAGGGGGAAGGGATCAGATGTGTACCCATTCACTACCACTCTAGCTGAGGGGGAGTAATATAGTAATTTTACCCATTTAATAAAGTTGGGTCCGAATCCGAACCCCCGAAGGCATTCCCACAGGTACCCCCACTCCACCGAATCAAAAGCTTTTGCGGCATCTAACGCCACCACCACCCTATCTCCCGTATTCTCATGATTAGCTTGAATGTTCATATATAATCGTCGCAAGTTCATGGCTGTATTCTTGCCAGGCATGAACCCCGTCTGATCCGGGTGTATTAAGGAGAGAATACTATGGTTAAGGCGCATGGACAGAATTTTGGCTAGTATTTTAATGTCCGCTTGAAGGAGCGAGATTGGGCGGTAGGATTCTAGGTGGTGGGAGTCCTTGCCAGGTTTGGGGATTACTATAATTACTGCTTGACGAAGGGATTCAGGGAGGGCCTCGGACTCGAATATATGGTTGTAGAGTACTAGTAATTCAGGGATAAGTATTTCCGAATAGGCTGCATAAAAGTCAAGTGGTAAGCCATCGCCTCCAGGAGCTTTAGCTGGTGCAAGGGATGCTATAGCGAGTGCTATTTCATCTAACGTAAGGGGGGCTTCTAGTTCTGTAAATTGAGATTCTGATAATTGGGGAAAGGGGATGGCTTTAACCACTTGCCGACCGCCTAACGTATATATACGTCGGCAGAATGGCACGGGCAGGCAGAATCACGTACCTGTACGTGATCTGCCTCCCGCGGGCGGGGGGTCCGATCGGACCCCCCCCCGGTGCCATCGGCGGTCGGCATCTGACTGGGAGCGTCGGGAGGCGAGGGGGAGACCATCCGATCGTGGCCCCCCCCTCGCGATCGCTCCCAGCCAATGGGAATCCTCCTCTGCCTGTGTATAGTTTCACACAGGCAGAGGATGTGATGTCATCTCTCCTCGGTCTGGCAGTTTCCGTCCCAGCGCCGAGGAGAGAAGACATGTAAGTGCACACAACACAAACACACACAGTAGAACATGCCAGGCATACCTTACACCCCCGATCCCCCCCCGATCGCCCCCCGATCCCCCCCCAATCACCCCCCCCCCCCGTCACAAACTGACATTAGCAGTATTTTTTTTTTTTTTTTTTTTTTTTTTTCTGATTACTGCATAATGTCAGTTTGTGACAGTTACAGTGTTAGGGCAGTGAATATTACCCCCCTTTAGGTCTAGGATACCCCCCTAACCCCCCCTAATAAAGTTTTAACCCCTTGATCACCCCCTGTCACCAGTGTCACTAAGCGATCATTTTTCTGATCGCTGTATTAGTGTCGCTGGTGACGCTAGTTAGAGACGTAAATATTTAGGTTCGCCGTCAGCGTTTTATAGCGACAGGGACCCCCATATACTATCTAATAAATGTTTTAACCCCTTGATTGCCCCCTAGTTAACCCTTTCACCACTGATCACCATATAAGTGTTACGGGTGACGCTGGTTAGTTTGTTTATTTTTTATAGTGTCAGGGCACCCGCCGTTTATTACCGAATAAAGGTTTAGCCCCCTGATCGCCCGGCGGTGATATGCGTCGCCCCAGGCAGCGTCAGATTAGCGCCAGTACCGCTAACACCCTCGCACGCAGCATACGCCTCCCTTAGTGGTATAGTATCTGTACGGATCAATATCTGATCCGATCAGATCTATACTAGCGTCCCCAGCAGTTTAGGGTTCCCGAAAACGCAGTGTTAGCGGGATCAGCCCAGATACCCGCTAGCACCTGCGTTTTGCCCCTCTGCCCGGCCCACCCAAGTGCAGTATCGATCGATCACTGTCACTTACAAAACACTAAACGCATAACTGCAGCGTTCGCATAGTCAGGCCTGATCCCTGCGATCGCTAACAGTTTTTTTGGTAGCGTTTTGGTGAACTGGCAAGCACCAGCCCCAGGCAGCGTCAGATTAGCGCCAGTACCGCTAACACCCACGCACGCACCGTACACCTCCCTTAGTGGTATAGTATCTGATCGGATCAATATCTGATCTGATCAGATCTATACTAGCGTCCCCAGCAGTTTAGGGTTCCCACAAACGCAGTGTTAGCGGGATCAGCCCAGATACCTGCTAGCACCTGCGTTTTGCCCCTCCGCCCGGCCCAGCCCAGCCCACCCAAGTGCAGTATCGATCGATCACTGACACTTACAAAACACTAAACACATAACTGCAGCGTTCGCAGAGTCAGGCCTGATCCCTGCGATCGCTAACAGTTTTTCTGGTAGCGTTTTGGTGAACTGGCAAGCACCAGCCCCAGGCAGCGTCAGGTTAGCGCCAGTACCGCTAACACCCACGCACGCAGCATACGCCTCCCTTAGTGGTATAGTATCTGATCGGATCAATATCTGATCCGATCAGATCTATACTAGCGTCCCCAGCAGTTTAGGGTTCCCACAAACGCAGTGTTAGCGGGATCAGCCCAGATACCTGCTAGCACCTGCGTTTTGCCCCTCCGCCCGGCCCAGCCCAGCCCACCCAAGTGCAGTATCGATCGATCACTGTCACTTACAAAACACTAAACGCATAACTGCAGCGTTCGCAGAGTCAGGCCTGATCCTTGCGATCGCTAACAGTTTTTTTGGTAGCGTTTTGGTGAACTGGCAAGCACCAGCGGCCTAGTACACCCCGGTCGTAGTCAAACCAGCACTGCAGTAACACTTGGTGACGTGGCGAGTCCCATAAGTGCAGTTCAAGCTGGTGAGGTGGCAAGCACAAGTAGTGTCCCGCTGCCACCAAGAAGACGAACACAGGCCCGTCGTGCCCATAGTGCCCTTCCTGCTGCATTCGCCAATCCTAATTGGGAACCCACCACTTCTGCAGCGCCCGTACTTCCCCCATTCACATCCCCAACCAAATGCAGTCGGCTGCATGAGAGGCATTTTCTTTATGTCCTCCCGAGTACCCCTACCCAACGAACCCCCCAAAAAAGATGTCGTGTCTGCAGCAAGCGCGGATATAGACGTGACACCCGCTATTATTGTCCCTCCTGTCCTGACAATCCTGGTCTTTGCATTGGTGAATGTTTTGAACGCTACCATACACTAGTTGAGTATTAGCGTAGGGTACAGCATTGCACAGACTAGGCACACTTTCACAGGGTCTCCCAAAATGCCATCGCATTTTGAGAGACCCGAACCTGGAACCGGTTACAGTTATAAAAGTTAGTTACAAAAAAAAGTGTAAAAAAAAAAAAAAACACATACAAAAATATAAAATAAAAAAAAAATAGTTGTCGTTTTATTGTTCTTTCTCTCTCTATTCTCTCTCTCTATTGTTCTGTTCTTTTTTACTGTATTATATTCTGCAATGTTTTATTGTTATTATGTTTTATCATGTTTGCTTTTCAGGTATGCAATTTTTTATACCTTACCGTTTACTGTGCTTTATTGTTAACCATTTTTTTGTCTTCAGGTACGCCATTCACGACTTTGAGTGGTTATACCAGAATGATGCCTGCAGGTTTAGGTATCATCTTGGTATCATTCTTTTCAGCCAGCGGTCGGCTTTCATGTAAAAGCAATCCTAGCGGCTAATTAGCCTCTAGACTGCTTTTACAAGCAGTGGGAGGGAATGCCCCTCCCCCCCCCAACGTCTTCCGTGTTTTTCTCTGGCTCTCCTGTCTCAACAGGGAACCTGAAAATGCAGCCGGTGATTCAGCCAGCTGACCATAGAGCTGATCAGAGACCAGAGTGGCTCCAAACATCTCTATGGCCTAAGAAACCGGAAGCTACGAGCATTTTATGACTTAGATTTCGCCGGATGTAAACAGCGCCATTGGGAAATTGGGAAAGCATTTTATCACACCGATCTTGGTGTGGTCAGATGCTTTGAGGGCAGAGGAGAAATCTAGGGTCTAATAGACCCCAATTTTTGCAAAAAAGAGTACCTGTCACTACCTATTGCTATGATAGGGGATATTTACATTCCCTGAGATAACAATAAAAATGATTAAAAAAAAAAAAAAATGAAAGGAACAGTTTAAAAATAAGATAAAAAATAATAATAATAAAGAAAAAAAAAAAAAAAAAAAAAAAGCACCCCTGTCCCCCCTGCTCTCGCGCTAAGGCGAACGCAAGCGTCGGTCTGGTGTCAAATGTAAACAGCAATTGCCCCATGCATGTGAGGTATCGCCGCGAAGGTCAGATCGAGGGCAGTAAGTTTAGCAGTAGACCTCCTCTGTAAATCTAAAGTGGTAACCTGTAAAGGCTTTTAAAGGCTTTTAAAAATGTATTTAGTTTGTCGCCACTGCACGTTTGTGCGCAATTTTAAAGCATGTCATGTTTGGTATCCATGTACTCGGCCTAAGATCATCTTTTTTATTTCATCAAACATTTGGGCAATATAGTGTGTTTTAGTGCATTAAAATGTAAAAAAGTGTGTTTTTTCCCCAAAAAATGCGTTTGAAAAATCGCTGCGCAAATACTGTGTGAAAAAAAAAAATGAAACACCCACCATTTTAATCTGTAGGGCATTTGCTTTAAAAAAAATATATAATGTTTGGGGGTTCAAAGTAATTTTCTTGCAAAAAAAAATTATTTTTTTATGTAAACAATAAGTGTCAGAAAGGGCTTTGTCTTCAAGTGGTTAGAAGTGTGGGTGATGTGTGACATAAGCTTCTAGATGTTGTGCATAAAATGCCAGGACAGTTCAAAACCCCCCCAAATGACCCCATTTTGGAAAGTAGACACCCCAAGCTATTTGCTGAGAGTCATGTTGAGTCCATGGAATAATTTATATTGTGACACAAGTTGCGGGAAAGAGACAATTTTTAATTTTTTTTATTTTTTTTTGCGCAAAGTTGTCACTAAATGATATATTGCTCAAACATGCCATGGGAATATGTGAAATTACACCCCAAAATACTTTCTGCTGCTTCTCCTGAGTACGGGGATACCACATGTGTGGGACTTTTTGGGAGCCTAGCCGCGTACGGGACCCCGAAAACCAAGCACCGCCTTCAGGCTTTCTAAGGCCGTAAATTTTTGATTTCACTCTTCACTGCCTATCACAGTTTCGGAGGCCATGGAATGCCCAGGTGGCAAAAAAACCCCCCAAATGACCCCATTTTGGAAAGTAGACACCCCAAGCTATTTGATGAGAGGTATAGTGAGTATTTTGCAGACCTCACTTTTTGTCACAAAGTTTTGAAAATTGAAAAAAGAAAAAAAAAAATTTTTTTTTCTCGTCTTTCTTTATTTTCAAAAACAAATGAGAGCTGCAAAATACTCACCATGCCTCTCAGCAAATAGCTTGGGGTGTCTACTTTCCAAAATGGGGTCATTTGGGGGGGGTTTGTGCCACCTGGGCATTCCATGGCCTCCGAAACTGTGATAGGCAGTGAGGAGTAAAATCAAAAATGTACGCCCTTAGAAATCCTGAAGGCGGTGATTGGTTTTCGGGGCCCCGTACGCGGCTAGGCTCCCAAAAAGTCCCACACATGTGGTATCCCCATACTCAGGAGAAGCAGCTAAATGTATTTTGGGGTGCAATTCCACATATGCCCATGGCCTGTGTGAGCAATATATCATTTAGTGACAACTTTGTGCAAAAAAAAAAAAAAAAAAAAAAAATTTGTCACTTTCCCGCAACTTGTGTCAAAATATAAAACATTCCATGGACTCAACATGCCTCAAAGCAAATAGCTTGGGGTGTCTACTTTCCAAAATGGGGTCATTTGGGGGGGTTTTATGTCATCTGGGCATTTTATGGCCTTCAAAACTGTGATAGGTAGTGAGGAGTAAAATCAAAAATGTACGCCCTTAGAAATCCTGAAGGCAGTGATTGGTTTTCGGGGCCCCGTACGCGGCTAGGCTCCCAAAAAGTCTCACACATGTGGTATCCCCATACTCAGGAGAAGCAGCTAAATGTATTTTGGGGTGCAATTCCACATATGCCCATGGCCTGTGTGAGCAATATATCATTTAGTGACAACTTTTTGTAATTTTTTTTTTTTTTTTTTTTTTTGTCATTGTTCAATCACTTGGGACAAAAAAAATGAATATTCAATGGGCTCAACATGCCTCTCAGCAAATTCCTTGGGGTGTCTACTTTCCAAAATGGGGTCATTTGGGGGGGTTTTGTACTGCCCTGCCATTTTAGCACCTCAAGAAACGACATAGGCAGTCATAAATTAAAGGCTGTGTAAATTCCAGAAAATGTACCCTAGTTTGTAGACGCTATAACTTTTGCGCAAACCAATAAATATACACTTATTGACATTTTTTTTACCAAAGACATGTGGCCGAATACATTTTGGCCTAAATGTATGACTAAAATTGAGTTTATTGGATTTTTTTTAGAACAAAAAGTAGAAAATATCATTTTTTTTCAAAATTTTCGGTCTTTTTCCGTGTATAGCGCAAAAAATAAAAACGGCAGAGGTGATCAAATACTATCAAAAGAAAGCTCTATTTGTGGGAAGAAAAGGACGCAAATTTCGTTTGGGTACAGCATTGCATGACCGCGCAATTAGCAGTTAAAGCGACGCAGTGCCGAATTGTAAAAAGTGCTCTGGTCAGGAAGGGGGTAAAACCTTCCGGGGCTGAAGTGGTTAAGAAAGGCCTGGGTCTCTTGTGTAGTGGTCTGTAGCTTCGAGGAGTATAAGTCAGTAAAGTATGTTTGAAAGGCTTTTGCAACTGTTGGGGGGTCTGAGTATGTGATAGAGTTGGGGTCCAGGAGTGTAACCACTACTGGTGGACTCGTGTCTTGACGAGCAAGATATGCTAGTAATTTACCCGCGCGTTCTCCTTGCTCGAAAATCCATTGCTTCATAAAAAAAAGTTTTTGCTTAGCTTTTTCAACGTGCAACTGGTCTACAAGGCGGGTTTGGAGTTTGAGTGCAGTAGCCCTTTCCTGCGAAGGATCATTTTGGAACTCCCTGGTAATCAAATCCAATTTGTCAGAGGCCTGACACAGAATAGCTTTGGAAGAGGTTTTGACTCTGTTTATCCGGGAAGATAAAATAGTGCGTGCGTGAAGTTTAAATGTCTCCCATACCATGCCCACAGGGGCTGTGTCCCTATTGGTATTAAAGTAGTATTGCCACTCTCTGTGTATGTCTTCTTGGTCTTTTAACGTTGTTAGCCAAAAGGGGTGTAGGCGCCAGGTGCGAGGTCCAGTGTTTGAGGCTAGTTTTAACGTAGCCCAACATGGGGCGTGGTCTGAAAGAGATCTCGTATGATAGCCTGAGTCAATTAGTAGGGGAATTAGGGTGTCTGATATTAGGATAAGATCAATTCGGGACATGGTGGAGTGTGTCGCCGAGAAGCATGAATATGCCGTAATGTCAGGGTGTTTGTATCTCCAAGTGTCAGTTAATGAAAACTCCGCTAGTGTACGTCCAAATCTAGTGGTGTCGGGGTAGTGGAGGTCTTGGTGCGTTTGTAATCTGTCTTTACAGGGTTTGAGAACCATATTGAAGTCCCCTAACCAAATACATTGGATGTTGGGGTGTTGCGCCATATATAACAATCCCTCTGTGACTAAAGTAGACTTATATGGAGGAGGGATATAGAATGCCATTATTAAGTACTGTATTCCGTTTAGTGTGCAATGCAAGAAAATATATCTCCCCTGTGGGTCTGTACGTACCGATATAATTGCAAATGGGGTAGTTTTAGCTATGAGAATTGAAATTCCACGGGAGTACAGAGTGTGGGTGGCATGAAATGCCCAGCCTATCCAGGGGCGCTTCAACGCATGTTGAAGTTGACCTGTAGCATGTGTTTCCACAAGAACTATGATGTCCGCTCTGTATGATTTAAGATTGTTAAATATCGCTGTGCGTTTGATTTTATCACGGATCCCCCGGATGTTTCAGGAGAGAAATTTTATGTTAGCCATATTGATCCAGTAACAAGTATTGAAAAAATAATCGTGAAACATTATGTGGGCACACACACCACCACACTCCGCACTGAGATAAAAATGGCTCTGTCCCCTTTCCTGCAGGATAGCGACTGTACAAGAATGCATTAAGACATGGTATATCATTAAACATGTTCCTTAACTTAACATTTCCCTCTACCCCCCTCCCTGCCCTCAGTCTCCCAAACTTGACTGGGGCATGCATCCCAGAACTGGTGCAGTGACAAAAGGTTAACCGCATTCAGCAATCAAAAAAATAGAGTAGTGCACTTTTGAACATAACCCCATCGGCGGAAGCCTATTTGGCAGCGCCGGTGGCGGTATAACCAACAACCTTTGGGTGCGAACAAGTTCTGGAGATAAATCCAGCAACGGAGAACGTGTGACCTCTGCGACTTACAACCGTGGGTATGTCGCATTAACCTGAGCCTGTGCTCCACTGTGGCATCAAGCCTTAGACTATTGGCACCAAAAAGATAAGAGTCCAGGGTTCTATAGTGGCCATAGAAAACTGCGTCTGACTCTGGTGGTGTAGATGGGGGAAGAAACGAGCAGTTCCTTGTTCCAGATTATGTGCTATCACCGATTGTGACGTTACCACTGCAAAATCCGTCTGTTGAAATTAGCATACAGGCCCTGAATGTGGGTTACCAGACGTTCTGAAGTTTGGAAAATCATGTTGGCGAAAGTCAAGTCATATCAAATTTGGACACAGGGGCTAGGTAGTGTGCAGATCTTGGGCCTTAGTCGTTGCAGAATCAAAATATGATTATTCACGTGTTGATGTTGTATGAACAGGCCTTATATAGTATAGGACAGTAAATATAGTGGGTAAGGTAGAGAATCATCATAGTGGATTAAAAGCAGGCACTTACAATGTTAGTAGAACGAGAGGACGGTCAGGCTGGGCTGTTTCTTGCTGCATCCTGTTGATCTATCCATTCCGAAGCCAGGGTAGGGTCCTCAAAGAAATGCACCCGGTCCTCTCCAGCTACGCGGAGGCGTGCTGGAAACAGCATTGCATATTTGATGTGCTCGTAAGCAACGTTTGACCTCTGTGAACCGTGCACGTTGCCTCTGCACCTCAGCAGAGAAATCTGGAAATGCCGAGATGAATCCGGACTGGAAAGGGATGTTACCTTTTAAGCCTGGCCATTCGAAGTACAGCATCACGATCTTTAAAATTCAGTAGTTTCGCAATAAAGGTGCGAGGTGGTACTCCTTCAGGTGGACGGCGTGCCGGCATTTGGTGAGCGCGCTCCACCACAAAAGTAGTAGAGAAGGTATCTCTGCCATATGCATTTATCAGGAGTTGCTCAAGAAAGGTGGCAGGGTCCGCACCCTCCGCGCCTTCGGGCAGCCCAATGAAGCGCAGATTGGATCTGCGAGACCGGTTCTCGAGGTCATCATGTTTCTGTGCAAGTTGCTGCAATTGTCTCTGCAAATCCTCATAGGAATGCTGTAAAGGGTATAATGTGTCCACCGCCCGCCCTATCCTGGTCTCAGCCTCAGTGACCCTCTCTCTCAGTTTAGTCATGTCATGTCTAATTAGTGATATGTCCACCTTCGCTTCTTCAATTTTAGTCATCAGGGTAAAAGCCGTTCCATCTGCTGCTGGATCTGTGTGAGGGGCCACGTGTGCCGCTGGCGCGGCGCCATCTTGCTCCTCTGTGTCCCGCTCCGTCCTCCGATATCTTTCCAGAGAAGAGGAGGCAGCGGTGTTTCTCTTTGGAGGGGACATGGTCCGGTGTGTCTGCGCCGCTGGTTCCCACAGTTTGGGTAAGTTTTTAGGCCGTTTTAGGTGCAGGATGAGGGTATAAGGATTACCACACGCAGAGCTCCAGTCTTTCACGTCCTCTCACATCGCTGTCCAGGCCACTCCCCTCATTAGATAACACTTTAAAGGCTGCTGACACATATAAAAAGTTAAATGAAGCCTAGTACATACGGGCCGAATTTCGGGTGGCAGTGGCCTGTTCAATGTACTGCAGTCGGTCCGACAGAAGCCGGCCGTTCTGTTGAAGGGGCGTACCCCTGTCAGGACACAATAGGAGAGCAGGGGAGATCGCTGTACTAACAATCGGATAGTACAGCGGCTCCTCCTGAGCTGTCAGTATTTTTGTTGAACCCTGCAGGCTGTACTAGGCTTTACTGATGCTACGCTTGCTGTAACAGTTCATTATGCCATTTGTCAGAAAAAACCTTGGCGTTTTCTTCACCCTCTGATACGAGGCAGAGGCATGATGGGATTTATAGTTTCACCACAGCTGGAGTGTCAAGGTTGCCTACCAATGCTCTAAGGCGTGTAAGAGGCTTTCTGTATTAGGCCCTGTACTGGCCCTGATGTCACCAAGGAGTCTGGCTGCTGCCAGTGAGTGGAATTGGTGAGTTCCAGTGCCGCTCGCAGGTGGAGAAAATGCAGGTTGTTCCTTGCTGTCACTCACAGGACACTGCAGGCTGGAGACCCTGGTGGACCAGGAGGGGGAAAGCAGCAGTGCAGCTTTCACAGAGTGTTAAAAAAAGGCATCATTGTTAGGCTCATCTACATGTGGTCGGGGAGCAGTAAAAATAGGCGGTTGAGCTACAACTTTACCTGCCACGATCTCACCCTTGCCTAAAACAGCAGCTGGAGGGATTGTATACATGCAGAGGGCACAGCATTTCTACCCGCTGCTGTGTTTGGAGGGCAACAAGTGGAGTTTATTTAAGTGAATGGCGTTGCAGTATGTTGGGGAGAAGTTTTTTGCGGTTAAAACAGGCAGTGAGGAGGCAACATATCACCTCTCAGCTGCCTGTCAACTGCCCCCTGAAAAGGGAAACACCATGAATCATTTTCAGAGAGACGACAGAGGCTGATACCAGTGAAAACAAGCCTTTATTGACATATAGGTGTCTGTTGTAGGGAATACAATATTCAAAGCCATGGCAACTGTAATACATCGATACAGTGTTACATTTTTGTCAGAGTAGAGTTGACAGGTATTACCTCTTGCGCATTTTAGAGTATGTTTGACATTTCAAAAGTGTCTGGTAGTAATAATATGTGGATGAATTAGTCCACTACTTAAGACAACTATCACTTAAAAAAAGGAAGTTCCCATAAATCAGTGTCCTATAAAGATGTCATTTTAACCCGTGATATTACTTCCTTATCATACTGGAGAAGAATGCAGGAAAAAAATCAGGTTGCAGTATGATGATCAAACTTTGTATACCTGAATTATCACTAGATTCAACCAGGAAGCTGTGAGAACAGTGAGATTTCTAGGATTTTTACAAAGTTCATTAAGAAAAAATGTCACTTAATGTACTGACAGTTGTTGTACATATAATAAAGTGATCATTTATTTCAGCTTGTTTAACCACTTCTTCAATACAGGGCACTTACACCTCCTTCCTGCCCAGGCCAATTTTCAGCGCTGTTGCACTTTGAATGACAATCGTGCGGTCATGCTACACTGTACCCAAACAAATTTTTTTATCATTTGTTATTTTTTGCACAACAAATAAAAGACCGAAAAATTTGAAGGAAAAAAAAAAGGTTTTCTTTGTTTCTGTTATAAAATTTTGTACATAAGTAAGTTTTCTCTTTCACTGACGGGCACTGATGAGGCTGCACTGACGGGCACTGATGAGGCTGCACTGACGGGCATTGATAAAGAGACACTGGTATGCAGCACTGAAAGGCGGTACTTATGGGTGGCACTGATGGGCACTCATAGGCGGCTCTCATATGTGACACTGATGGGCACGGAAAGGCTGCACTGATGGGTACTTATGGGTGGCACTGATAGGTGGCAAAGATGGACACTGATAAGGAGACATCTGGCATGCATTAGTAATGGGCACTGATTGGCATATTTTGGGCACTGTGGCATCCCTGGTGGCCATGGGTGGCATACCTGGTCATCCATCCATGGTGGCCATCCCTGGTGGTCCTGGTGGAGTCCCTGGTGGACCAGTGTGGGCATCCGCGAGGGGGCTGCGCTAATGATCAATCAGCGCAGACCCCCCCCCGTCAGGAGAGCTGCTGATCGACTCTCCTTTACTCGCGTCTGTCAGACGCGAGTGAGGAAAAGCCAATAAGCGGCTTTTCCTGTTTACACTGTGATCAGCCGTGATTGGATACGGCTGATCACGTGCTAAAGAGCCTCCGTCAGAGGCTGTTTACCGAGATCAGTGTATCGGTGTGTCAGACTGACACGCCGCACCACCGATCACCACGCTGCGCGCCCCCACGGGCGTGCGCCGGCTGTTATCCTGAAAGATGTCATATGACGTCCAGTCAGGATAACTGAACCATCACCTGGCCGTCATTTTGCTATAGGCAGGGTGGGAAGTGGTTAAGCACTAAGCTGTGATCAGGACTATGTATATGTAATTCCAAACAATCACCACAGGGAGTAGCTCTTGAGTAAATACTTGGTAAGCATAAGGCCCCAAAAACACCTGCGTGTTTTGGGATTGCAACAGAATCGCTGCAAAACGCAGGCTCGGGTGCCATTATTTTCAATGGCACCTAAAACGCATTCCGGTTTTGCCATGATTGTCATGAGATTTATCGCATTGCGTAAAGCTTATCACCCAAAAGGAGCTCCTGCTCCTTTTTAGGCAGCAAGCTTCACACGATTTCCCGAACAATAAATCGAGGGACAATCATGGCAAAATTGCACTGCATTGAAAATAATGGCACCTGAGCCTGCGTTTTGCAGTTGTAGTGCATTTTGAGATCACCGACAGAATTGCAGTGATCCCAAAACTCCAAGGTGTAAATGGTGCCTATGGGCATATTCTTGTTTGTTTTGATGCAGTAAAACTCTTGCATTTTGCTGCTTGAAATCAAATGTCAAATATAAATCCTATTCTCTTATGTGTCTCATTCACATCTATGTGCTGCAGTTTAGTGTGAAAGATAAAGGAAACCCCGAACAACGCTGAAAGCACCGGAAGGGGGAGGGTCGCCTGAGCATGACGGAGTGAGGGGCGGTGTAATGCAGTAAGTGCGCTCTAGCAGGAGAACGGGAGCGTGTAGATCGAGAGACGCTGAGAGCTCATGCCGGGACGAGGACGTGGGAAAGGCACAGGAGTGACGGATACATCTAGTCACTCGCTAATCACAAGATACCTCACAGCGAAGAGTGAGATGGTTATGTCAGCGGAGGCCAGCGCTGTTTCTCAGCGAGCAGCACGGGCCGCCCAGAGGCAGCTAGCAGCTATGGAGGAATCGGCCACTATAAGCAGATCCGTGGGTAACATCCGAACTGAACTGACAGAATCTGTAGAAGTAAGCTCCCCGATCTTACCGCGGACCAGGGCTACCACAGAGGCTCAGGTATGTTCATTGAGCATAGGGGAGATGACTGCGCAGGATGGTGGTAGTGAGCCGGACATTAGACAGCTTATACGGGCTCTCCCGACTAAAGAGGACATACAAGCCCTGATGAGCGATTTAAAAGCGACTGTGAGGGAGGAAATGAGTGAAGTATGTGCCAAAGTAGAAATCAGGGACAAGAGATTGTTCAGCTGTGAGTCACTGCAGTCCACAGCAGATATTCGTATAGACTTGCTGGAGAGAAAGTTAAAAATGCAACAACAAAAACTGTTAGCATTACAACTGCAGGCTGAAGATTCTGAGAACAGAAGTAGAAGAAATAATGTGCGTATTAAAGGGATCTCAGAAGCCATAAAAACACCTGATTTAAGAAAGACAGCAATTGCTATTTTTAATAAATACTTGGAAAACCCCCCAGATGCCTACATTGAGTTGGATCGTGTGCATAGGAGCCCAGCAGGGTTCATTCCAGAACAGGGGGCACCTAGGGATGTGTTATGTCGATTGCATTTTTTCAAAATAAAAGAGGACATAATGAGAGCAGTCTGGCAGAAAGAGGTAATGGAATTTGCGGATCAGGAGGTACAGGTGTTCCCAGACCTTTGTTGGCAGACGAAGGCTAGGCGACGGCTATTGAGGCCGCTACTGGAACAAATACGAGCAAAGGGAGCAACATATAGATGGGGTTACCCGCTATCCCTAGTCATAAAAAACGCGTTTTTAACCTGTTTGTCCCAGAGCAACTGCCAGACGTATTTGCGTTCCTGGGCTCAGAAGTAGTTGAGGTCCCTGACTGGGTTGATATTCCAATCAAGACTATGGGGGGATATAACCAACAGAAGAAGCGGCATACCTTCCCTCCCCCCTTTCTTTTTTCCCCTAGGGTTTTTCCCAAATTTTGGTGCTCATGGGGGTGGAGAAAATTCCTGATAAAAGATAAAAATATTTGACTTGCTGTTACCATGAGCTCCCTCTGCTCTTGTTTTTTTTAATTGTCAGCTCACTCTCTATCTCCTTTTTGTGGGTGGAAAAGGGTTTTTTTTTTTTTTTTTTTTTTAGCACTAAGGTGGAGTGCTAGGGGAGGGGGTGCCCCCCCCTTTTTTTTTTTTAGGGTGTAGGGGATAATAAAATCACATCTAAATAAAATTTTTTTTTTTTCTAGTCTTTGTAACACACCAAAGGTATTAAACGTATCAAACATACTTATTGTATGGCACGGTGAAAACTACATATATATTTTATTTTTGAATAAGGAGTGAGCGGGAGATAAGGGTTCTAGGGATGCCTATTGAATAGGGCTAATAAGGGGAACAACACTATTTTTCTTTTCTTTTTTTTTCTCTTTTCTCACTTTTTTCCCTTCCTCTAATCCTTTCTCTCATCTCTTTCTCTTCCCCTCTCTCTTTTTTTTTTATTCGTTCCTTCCTTTTGGCTAAAGGGATTTTTTGGTGATTTGGAAAGGTGTGATGTTAGGGATAGGGAGGGTCACGGGATGAGGTGAGGGGGGGATCACTAGAGGGTTACTTTAGGTGGGGGGTACTTAGGGAGGGGGAGGGTTTAGGGAAGCTAAGTTAAATGGGGCACACATAGGAGAGGGGTGGGGGGTATGAGAAGGGAGAGTGAGAAGCACGGAGTAATCTATAAAGGGTAGAGGGTAGAAAGCAGTTGGATCAGGCTTGGAGGGTAAGGACTGTTTGGGGGGGGTTGTTGGGGGATGGGGGGGGGGGAACTGTGTTATGTGGTTGTAATTGCTAAATGTAAATGTAAATACAATTGCAAAAGGTTGGTTTTGCCAATGTGGAGAGATATATGGTGTTGTTTAAGGATGTAGGATACACTTTTTGATTATTAATTGAAAATACAGTGATATCTCTCTTTATTTTTATTCCTTGGCACGCTGCTGCTGACTTGCTTGCGCTCAACTCCTTGTGTTTGGGGACATCCCCCCCACAATAAACGTCTCTCCTCCGGGTGGAGGGAAAGTCGGAGGCGTTTTCCTTTTTTTTTTGTTTTTTTTTCTTCCCTGAAAGGGTTAGTTAACGGCATCGAGGAGTCGCGTCGGTTGGATTATACTTCTGAGTAGTATAAGGGAATTGGGGTTTCCCCCCCCCCCTTTCGGGTTCCCCCTCCCGTAGTTCCCAGACGATCGGAAGATATGACCAGAATAAAGTTTACCTCATATAACGTTAAGGGACTGAACATCCCGGAGAAACGGATTAGGTTGCTTGTCGAACTGAGAAGGCTAAAGACGCAGATTGCTTTTCTACAGGAGACACACTTTAGAAGGGATAGAATACCAAGACTGGTAAACCATAAATTCTCTGTGGTATATCATAGTGCATCCTCGACCTCTAAATCAAATGGGGTATCTATTATCGTGTCAAAACAGACTCCATGGAAGAAGACTAAAGTAATTACAGATGAGGAGGGCCTTCTCTTAATTGTAAAGGGATTACTAGGATTGCAAAAGGTTACATTGGTGAACCTGTATCTCCCGAATGAAGACCAGGTTGGTTGCTTAGAGACCTGTCTTCAAATGATACATCAGTACAAGGAGGGCATTTTGGTGATAGGGGGAGATTTGAATCTGGCCCTGGACCCTCTTATAGATGCCTCCAGGGGAGCCTCCCACCCGTCATTCATAAAATTACGAAGAGTTAAAAAATTACTAAGCGACCTGCAAGTGGTAGATACATGGAGGACACTTCACGTTCAAGACAGAGATTACACATTCTTCTCGGCAAAACATAAATCATACACTCGGATCGATTATATCTTGGTCTCACAAACAGGAATAACATCGATGGTGAGTGCTGATATAGGCTCATTCACCCTGTCAGACCATGCCCCGACAAACTGTGTGTTGGATCTAGGGGAGGCAGATCACTGTGAGTGGCAATGGAAGATTAATGAGACCTTGTTAAAGGATAAGGAGTACGAACAAAAATTGAATCAGGAACTGGACTCCTTCTTTCTAACAAATGATACGGAGGAAGTCACCCCATTTTGCCTATGGGAAACATAAATGCGTGATGAGAGGGGTCTTTATATCCTTAGGGGCGCATAGGAAAAAGAAGCTTAATGAACAGATAGAGGTACTACTTAAAAAAATTCGGGAAGTGGAGCTGATACATAAAAAATCTGAGACACAGCGATTAGAGGAGAAATTAAGTGGTTTACGGGAGGATTTAAATTCACTGCTCATTGAACAGGCTAAAGCTAAGTTGAAACGGGGAAGACGGAAACTCTATGAATTTGGGAACAAGCCGAGCAGGATGTTGGCAAAGGCCCTTAAGGATGCTACCACACAGAAGTACATGTCAGGTATCAAGACACAGAGGGATGAGGTGGTTAGTTCCTCACAGGAAATGGCACAGATTTTTAAGGAGTACTATGAGGGTCTTTACCAATTGGAAGGCCAATTATCCCCAGAGAGGTGTAAAAGCAAATGGGAGATGGCAAGGGATTATTTACAAACTTCAGGAATGCCAAAGCTGACAGAGGAGACAGCACGAGATCTAGATGTACCTATTACCGTAGAAGAATTTAAGAGAGCATTAAATCTATTAAAATTGGGGAAAGCATCGGGCCCAGATGGATACAACCTGGCGTACTATAAATTTTGTGCTGAGAAATTGGCTCCAAGATTCATAGCGGCTTTTAACTCACTATGGGAGGGACAGAAGTTACCTACTGAGACATTGTTGGCGCATATAGCAGTAATCCCGAAGGAGGGTAAGGATCCATCTCAGTGTTCCAGCTACCGGCCGATTGCACTGTTAAATGCGGATCTAAAAATCTTCTCTAAGATCCTAGCGATCAGATTAGACGAGCACATTCCCGCATTGATACACCCAGATCAAGTGGGGTTTACTGCTGGAAGGGAGGGGAGGGAAAACATGCAGAGAGTAATAAACGCTATTTACACTTCACAGAGCCAACAGAAACCCCTAATGTTGTTTTCAGCTGATGCGGAAAAAGCATTCGATAGAGTTGATTGGATTTTCCTTAGGGCTACTCTGCAACATATTGGCTTGGGGGATGGAATGCTGAGATGGTTTCTAAATCTATATTCAGTCCCGAGTGCGAGGGTTAAGGTAAAAGACAGACTCTCGGACCCACTCTGTATTCGAAACGGAACGCATCAGGGATGCCCATTGTCGCCCATTATTTTCATTCTTACATTGGAGCCCTTTTTAAGGAAGATACGTGCCAACCCCAACATTAGAGGTATTAAGACAGAAAGAGAGGAGCATAAGTTAGCAGCTTATGCTGACGATTTGATTTTTTTCATAACTTCCCCACTTATATCCCTCCCATCTCTTGTAATGGAGATACGTCAATATGGACGGATAGCAAATTATAAGGTGAACTATACCAAATCAGAGGCTATGGGGATGGAAATGAAGGCACCTGTAATGCAACAGATAAAGACGCAATTCAACTTTAGATGGTCAGTATAACATATAAGTTACCTGGGGACCAAAATACCGAAGAAGCTTAGTAGGATATTTGAATTAAATTATGCCCCGATGTTAAGACAAATTAAATCAGACTTAAAGAGATGGGATAGGGAGATCTTTACATGGTTTGGAAGGACAAATATAAAGATGAACGTGATGCCTAGGCTTCTTTACTTGTTGCAAACCTTGCCAATAAAGATCCCCCCAAGTTTCCTGAAAGACCTCAGATCAAGGTTTCTGAGGTTTATCTGGGCTGGGAAGCCAGCAAGAGTACGGAGAACCATCTTAGTGCTCCCTAAAGAAAAAGGAGGTATTGGCTTTCCAGACCCAGTGAGATATCAGGAGGCTTCACAGCTAGCCAGAGTAATGGGATGGTGCGCCTCTGAGAGGAAACCATATGTACAATTAGAACAAGCGATGGTTAAAATTCCCTTGGAGGGGTTGGCATGGATATCGAGATCGGAAATACCAATAACAGTGAAAAAACACCCACTGACAGGCGCAAATCTCCGTACTATTAACACGATTTTTAAAAAGACAAATCTATCACTACCTCCGAGCCCTATGTCCCCGGTGCTGGGTACGCCAGACTTTCAGCCTGGCATAACAGATCGGGGTTCGAGGTATTAAAACGAAGGGGGAAAAACAGGATCATTCATTTTTCAAGGGGTAACTGCATGATATCACGAGGTGAGATAGTAGGAGATGTAACACCAGACCTAGATTATTTCAGGGCGATGCAGTTAGGAGCATATATTCGCTCGAAAACTAAAATTTACCCAGTGATACGGGAATTATCGCGCTTCGAACAGAGATGTTTAGATGAAGAGAGCATGAGGCCTTCCCTAGCATATTTCTATGAGGTATTAACGAGCTTGGAAGCACCCCAAGATCTTAATTTTATTCAAGCTTGGGAGAGAGAAATGGGGACAACGTTCTCTCAAAGACAGAAGGTCAAAATTTTAAAATCTATTCATAAGACATCGGTTGCAAGCAGGTACCAGGAGGGAGGATATAAAATCCTCACCAGATGGTACAGAACACCATCTGTACTACATAAAATATTCCCACAGGTCTCAAATGTATGCTGGCGTTGTATGAGGTCAGAGGGCACGATGTTGCATATATTCTGGGAATGTGAGAAGATCAGGGGATTTTGGAAAATGGTTGAGGAAACGGTTAGGGATATTACAGGTGTGTCTCTTGGGGAAAATCCGGCAGCATTTTTACTAAATGATGTCCCCATGTCGGTGGAAAAATATAAGAACTCCCTGCTTAAACACCTTCTCATGGCAGCAAGGGCCTGTATTCCGGCTCTGTGGAAGAGTTCAGTCCCTCCGACTAGATCACAGTGGTGGGCTAGAATTACAGAAATCCAACAAATGGAGAATTTGACTTTGATGCTGAAAGAACAGGATTAGAAATATTGGAAGATATGGGCTCCTTACTTAGCTTATAGAAGTGGAGAACAAGAGAGGTAGATCATGCGCGATCGAATGGGAAGAGGAGGGGGCACCCCACCCCCCCTTTTTTTTTTTCTTCCTCCTTTGGGGTTTTAGAGGGTGGGGGTAGGTATTAGGGTTAGGATAAGAGAAAAGGAAAATTATAGGTGTCTATTGTGTAGACTAGACTGAGTTGCATCGAATATGAAATGTATAATGTTGTTATAATTTGAAAATATGGGGATGCGACAAGATGTAAGAGATGACATGAAGAATATGTTAAGTGCTATAGGTGGAATGTAATATATAATATGCAAAAATAAAGAAATTATTAAAAAAAAAAAAAAAAAGATAAAGGAAACCCCTATGGGGGCCCATTCACTCCTACCTGTGTGTGATATCACACATGCTGCATACACACTGAACAGTGTTTAAACATACCATTAAAGTGGTTGAAAATCCTTTGCAACCACTTTAAACTACAGGCAAGCCTATAATTAGGCTTACCTGTAGCTGCACTGGATATCTCCTAAACCTGTACAGTTTAGGAGCTATCCCTGTATTTGCATGTGTCGACGCCATCGGCACATACACACTTAAGCCAACTGAAGCAGTGGCACGTACATGCCGTTGCTTCAGTTGTACTGTGCCATTCCCGCCAGCTCCTACGCGCATGCGGCGCTGTGATTGACCGGAGCCGCGATACCTGTAAGTAACCTCCGGGAGAGATGTCGCCGGCTGAAGGGGGAGACGAGGACGGCTGCGGGGGCTTCGTTCTCGGGTAAGTAATTCATAATGAGCTAGTATGCTAGGGTAGGAAGAGAAATGACCAGTAAAATGGGAAAATAACCCTGATCAAAAGTTTACATACCCCAATACCATGTATTGCCCCCTTTAACATCAATGACAGCTTGAAGTCTTTTGTGGTATTTGTGGATGAGGCTCATTATCTTCTCAGATGGTAAAGCTGCCCATTCCTCTTGGAAAAAAGCCTCCAGTTCCTGTAATTTTTTGGGATGTCTTGCATGAACTGCACGTTTTGAGATATCCGCAGAGTGGCTCAATGATATTGCGGTCAGGAGACTGAGATGGCCACTCCAGAACCTTCACTTTATTCTGCTGTAGCCAATGACCGTTCGACTTGGCCTTGTGTTTTGGATCATAGTCATGTTGGAATGTCCAAGTACGTCCCATGTGCAGCTTCCTGGCTGAGGAATGCAAATGTTCCTCCAGTATTTTTTGATAACATACTGCATTCATCTTGCCATCAATTTTGACCAAATTTCCTGTGCCTTTGGAGCTCACACATCCCTAAAATGTATGGTTGTGGCCAAAAAGCTCAATTTTGGTCCCATCGCTTCAAATGGCTTCGTGCCAGAAGGTTTGAGGCTTGTCTCTGTTCTGTTTGGCGTATTGTAAGCGGGATACTTTGTGGCATTTGCGTAGTAATGGCTTTTTTCTGGCGACTCGACCATGCAGCCCATCTTTCTTCAAGTGGCTCCTTTATTGTGCATATTGAAACAGCCAAACCACATATTTTCAGAGAGTCCTGTATTTCACCTGAAGTTATTTGTGTTTTTCTTTGCATCCCAAACAATTTTCCTTGGCAGCTGTGGCTGAAATTGTATTTGGTCTACTTGACCGTGGTTTGGTTTCAACAGAACCCCTTATTTTCCACTTCTTGATTAGAGTTTAAACACTGCTCATTGACATTCTCAATTCCTTGGATATCTTTTTATATCCCTTTCCTGTTTTATACAGTTCAACTACCTTTTCCCGCAGATCCTTTGGCAATTCTTTTGCTTTCCCCATGATATAGAATCCAGAAACGTCAGTGCAGCACTGAATGAAAGATGCAAGGGTCTGTCAGGAGTCCATAAGCTTATTGACCTTTTATACACACACACTAATTATTAGCAAACAGATCACAGGTGAGGATGGTTACCTTTTAATAGCCATTCAAACCTCTTTGTGTCAACTTGTGTGCATGTTATCAGGCCAAAATCACCCAGGTATGTAAACTTTTGATCAAGGTCATTTGGGTAGTTTCTGTTGACATTATGATTTAAAAAGATTAAGCACAGTTGACTGATAATAAATGGCTTCAGCCAAACACTAACCATGAGTAAAAGAAAAGCTTTTGTGTTATCATTCATATTCTCTGAAAAATGGCCAAGAAATCATAAATTCTGCCAGGGTATGTAAACTTATGAGCACAACTGTATATACACACACATTAACTTCTATTTGTATAGGCTTAGAGTAGAGCTTAGATTATGTGATCTATCATCCTTGGTACAGAACACACTTGCCCACCAAATAATGACAGTAGAGAAAATAAACTTGCATGTAAATGGCTTATGATAGTACCCACAATTGCAGTGCGTATATTTGTCAAGCTACATGTGTAAGTCAGATAGTTATTCTAAGCACTGTGGTTTAGAAGACTTTTTATAGTGCCTTATGAGTTTGATACCCTTCTCTGTCATCTTAAATACCTGTATCTCTGTGTACATGATACATTTCTATAAGATGCTTTTTTAAGTATATATTGCTTTCTTTTGGGTCTTTGTTTCTTACTGTGTATGTAATGACACGTTTTATGTTCACTTTTATCATGTTTACCGCTAGAACACCCACATCATCTTCACACCAGTATGAGCATGGCTTTATGGGTTATTTTTTTACAATATTCTGCTCTGTGGGTTTGTAAAGATTTGAGGTAAATCTAGTGTCACAGTTGATATTCGTTTAAGGTAGTATTATACCTGTTTTTAGCATTCTAAACTTAACACGTTAAAGTGGTTCTAAAGGCTGAAGAGTTTTTACCTTTATGCATTCTATGCATAAAGGTAAAAAACCTTCTGTGTGCGGCAGTCCCCCCCAGCCCCCCTAATACTTACCTGAGCTTCTTTTTGATCCAGTGACGTGCATGAGAACATTGGCTCTTGGGACTCTCCCTCCACATTGGCTTAGGCAGCACTGGGAGCCAATGGCAATCACCACCAGACAGCCAATGAAGAGAGAAGGGGGGTGGGGCTGAGCCGCAGCTCCGTGTCTAAATAGACACACAGAGCAGCGGCTCTGGAGCACTCCTGCTTGAGTGCCCCCATTGCAAGCTGGGGGCACTCAACAGGAGGGAGGGCCCAGGAGCACCAGCGGGGGACCAAAGAAGAGGAGGATCAGGGCTGCTCTGTGCAAAACCACTGCATAGAGCAGGCAAGTAGAACATGTTTCTTTTTTTTTTTTTTTTTTTTTTAAATGGCCTTTAATATCACTTTAAAATGGAGTTCCGCCTGGGAAAATAAAATACTGCAGCTGCTGACTTTTAATATAAGGACACATACCTGGCCCAGGGAGACCACGATGTCCTTACCCGAAGCCGACTCATCCCTCGGCTCCGGGTGCAGGCGCCAACATCCTTACTTGGGCCCCTTTCACACCGAAGGCGGTAAAACGGCGCTATTTTTAGCGCAGTTTTAGGGGCGCTATTCGGGCCCCTAGCGGGGCAGTTTTAACCCCCGCTAGCGGGTGAGGAAGGGTTAAAACCGCCCGCAAAGCACCGCTGCAGCAGCGCTATGCCGGCGGTATACCTGCGCTGCCCCATTGATCCGAAGATGCTGCTAGCAGGACTTTTTTCAGCATCCTGCCAGCGCACCGCTCCAGCCCTCGGGGCTTGCACATTGGAGAGACTGCAGCGGCTGTTTCAGGGAGCTTTGCAGGCGCAATTTTTAGCGCTGTGGCACCTGCAAAGCACCCCAGTGTGAAAGGGGTCTAAGGGAAACAGGAAGTGAAGCCTTGCAGCTTCACAGTCTGTTTCCTACTGCGCATGCGTGAGTCGCGCTGCGCAATCTGAATGGTCCCTGCTGTCTTCTGGGACCCACGTGTCTCCTAGAGGACAACGGGGGGGAAAGAGGAGGGGCCAGACATTGCTTAGTTCGCCGCACAAAGTGGTTAATATATAAAACAATTTAAATGTAATAATTTTTATATATCATTGTATTTGGTTGCGCAATTTTACTTTATCCACAAAATTCTTACCCCCTGCACTTGCTCTTTACAACTTTCAGTGCTGCTTTTCTGAACTTCCAGTCTTTTAACAGTGGGCACTGTAGTTCAGAGCCAGTCTGCTTGGAGAATGGAGGAGCCAGGGGAGTGCCTTGCTTTCCTAGGCTCAGGACTGTGTGTTTCTACTGAAGCACGCAGCACAGGGAAGCACAACTCTAGTGCCTGAATGCAGGCGTGGTTCAATAGGATGCTGCAAGAGAACATACCCACCTTTGAACAGGAAACCTGGAGCAGTGTTTATGGCACCAGTTTAAACTGGAACATAGATAAGGATTAATGTATAAGAAGCTGCAAACTCAGGTAGTGATTAAGACCCCTTTCACACTGGAGCGTTTTGCAGGCGCTATAGCGTTAAAAATAGCGCCTGCAAACCGCCCTAAAACAGCTACTCCATTCACTCCAGTGTGAGCAGTGCGCTGGCAGGGCGTCAGAAATAGTCCTGCCAGCAGCTTCTTTGGAGCGGTGAACTCACCGCTCCTCCACCGCTGCTCCCCATTGAAATCAATGGGGCAGTGCTGCGATACCGCTGGCAAAACGCCGCTCCTGCTGCATTCTGCGGGCAGATTAAACCCCTTTTCGGCCGCTAGCGGGGGGTTAAAACTGCCCCGCTAGCGGCCGAATAGCACCGAAAAAAGGACGGTAAAGCCGGTGGCGGCACAGTGTGAAAGGGATCTAAACAAAGTGCTAAAAGTACCTAAAAAAACGGAGGATTTAATATCACTTTGGTTTAATGAAAGTGCTGACAAATGTGTCACATTTTCCATATATGCATCCTACAGAAAGATGAAAATGAGACACTTCTTTGTCATTGGATATATTTAACTGCAAAGGTGATCTTGTATGTTGCCTCATCTAAGTTATTATATATTAATGCCAGTCACACTTGCTATATTTCATCTTTCAGTCTGGAATTGTTCAGTTTAGTACAGAGCTAGCTAAAGATGGTAAAAATGTAAATCTCGCTCACTAAAATTGAATTTATGCTAAAAAAAATGCATTTAGTATTTGAATAAAGCTCATGCTGGAAATATCTCTTTGGTAGGAAGAAGATTGTGATGTGTGGGAAACACAAGAAATTGATCTCCTTAAAATATTTAGTGTTGAACTGCCCATTTATAGGAGTTTTTAGGTTAATAGCAAACTATTAATTTTTTTTTCCTCCCATATTTCTAGAATTTAAAGCAGCCTTTCTCAGTCTTCTGACTGCAGAGGAACCCTTGAAATCATTTTTGGGTCACAAAGGACCTCTGCTAAAACCAATTTATTGGGGGTCAATGGAAAAAAATGCCCTTACATTGGTGGCCAGTTGGAAGAAAGCTACCCTTAGACAACTAAAAATATGAATGGGTTCAGGCAGCAGGCTCTGCCAAGTGGTGATGGCCCTGGAACTATGCAGGCACCTTCAGAATGGAGGTCAGTCAGCCACAGCTCAAGGAACCCATAGCAACCTATAAGGGAACTCTAGTTGATAGTGGCTGAAGTCTTCCAAACAGGGACACTGCATTACAAGCCTGATGTCAGTTCTACTCCAAATTTGTGAATGATATTTCAATTTTATTTGTACATTTGTAGTACTTTTGCTAGAAAACAACAACAATACTACTACTGTGTCTATGATGCATAACAAATTTTATTTGTAGAAGGAATAAAAGTGAAAAAATAGGTATAGGATTTGAATATCCCTGTTATTAATAAATGCCAGGCCAGGTGCCAACTCTGTGCTCTATAGATCATTCCTTTTGTGTAAGTAAATGCAGACACTCTTTGCTTTGTAACTGAAAGCCACACACAGAGGCACCAAAGAGGCATTTTTTTTAACCACTAGACATCCGCGCTATGGCCGAATGACGGCCACAGCGCGGACCTGCATTCCCGGGAGGCCGTCATATGACGGCCTCCCCTGTGCACGCTCCCTGCGCGCGCCCTACAGGGCGCGCGCCAGGTGCGCTGTGATCACCGAGTCACTGAGACTCGGCTGATCACCGATCCGTGTAAGGGGCCAGTCCCGGCCCCTTACCATGTGATCAGCTGTCAGCCAATGACAGCTGATCACATGATGTAAACAAAAGATCGGTAATCGTTTTTTTTTTTTTTTACTCACGCTGACAGCGCGAGTAGAAAAAAAAAAGCCGATCACCGGCTGAGATGTCAGGGACATCGGTCCCGAAGTGGAAGAGGCACATCTGCCTCATCAGTGCCCCCTAAAAGTGCCACCTAACAGTGCCCACAGTGCCACCTAACAGTGCCCACAAGTGCCACCTAACAGTGCCAACAAGTGCCACCTATCAATGCCCACAAGTGCCACCTATCAATGCCCACCTGTAGTGCCAATCAGTGCCACCTGCCAGTGCTGCCCATCACTGCCACCCATCAGTGCCCATCACTGCCACCCATCACTGCCACCCATCAGTGCCCATCACTGCCGCCTCATCAGCGTACATCAATGAAGGAGAAAAATTACCGTTTTAAATTTTTTATAACAAAATATAAAAAAATACAAAAATTTTTTTTTTTTAAATTCAGATTTTACATTTTCTTAACAAAAAGTAAAAACCGCAGAGGTGATCAAATACCACCAAAAGAAAGCTCTATTTGTGGTGAAAAAATGATAAAAATTTCATTTGGGTACAGAATTGTATGACCGCGCAATTGTCATTCAAAGTGCGTCAGCGCTGAAAGCTGAAAATTGGTCTGGATGGGGGGGGGGGGGGGGGGTTTAAGTGCCCTGTAAGCAAGTGGTTAAACTGATTTGAATGTAGCTCATTGCTCATGGGCTTGTACACACAAGCGTGCAAATAAAACTAGTGAATTGATATCCTATTTAGATCAGTAAAAAACAAAGAATATAAGATCCTGCTTTGGTGGTCAGTATTTTACGTGCATATGCACGCATAAACATCACCTATGTTATTTAACATTGTGGGAGCATGTAAATGGGTACACCATACGGACCATACTCAGCACAAGCTAAAATGGTTTTTTTGGGGTTTTTTTTGTATATGTATGTTATGCCCCCCTTTACTTGTATTTTAATGTCGTTCAGATAAAGATCTCCACGCTTGTGCAAACCTTGCTTATTCATGTCAATTTGCTCTATTCTCTACAGGTAGTAGTGTGTGCTTTATGCTGGCAAATAACTGGGATGAAATAAAGGTGACTACATGAAAAGTCCAGTGCACAAAGCCTAATAAACATACTCTGTGGATGGACAATTAAAAATATAACACTGGTTATTATTACTTTTGTCATTTGCAGACAACTGCCTAAATGTAAAGGGGTTGTAAAGGCAGAAGGGTTTTTATCTTAATGCATTCTATGCATTAAGATAAAAAGCCTTCTGTATGCAGCAGCCCCCACTGTCCAGTGATGTCCATGAGTGTCTCAACCATCTGAGATTCTCCCTTCTGATTGGCTGAGACACAGCAGCGATGCCATTGGCTGCCACTGCTGTCAATTAAAGTCAGCTAGCCAATCAGGAGAGTGTCAGAAACCATGAATCAGACTGAGACAGAAGTACAATTAAATCTCACTTGTTTAATAATAATAAAAAAAGGTAAACAGAGTAAACGTAGTCAAAAACATAGCCAGAGTTCAGGAACCGGAATGGATAGTCAGATAAGCCAAAGCATCAGGGAGCCAGAGGTGAGTGTAGTAGAACAGCAAGCAAGATTTGGAGCCAGAAGGAATGTCAGCCAAGCAAGTCTTTAAAAGTAACACAGGAGAGTGTCTCTACATATGTGACCAAGGCAGAGATCATCTGGGCTGGGCGGCTTAAGGTGGCAGGACTGACGAGCAGGATATCGACAACAAGTGAGTCACTGTGGAGAGAAAGGAGCTGGCAATTAGCCAACAGCTGAGCGGCCAGCTCGGAGAAGGAAGGGCTGAGCCCAGCCCTGAGAGAGAGGGAGTGGGGCTCCGTGTCTGAATGGACAAAGGGAGCTGTGACTTGGCTCGGGTGCCCCCATAGCAAGCTGCTTGCTGGGGGGGCACTGAACAGGAGGGAAAGGGCCAGGATCACAGAAGAGGGAGGATCTGGGCTGCTCTGTGCAAATCCACTGCAACAGAGCAGGTAAGTATAACATGTTTGTTACTTTTATAGGAAAAAAATTAGACTTTATCACTTTAATTAACTTTACCCCCTTTCACCAAAAATCACAGCAGCATACAACTCTGCAGGGTAATATGAAATCATCTTACATTCATTAGTTAAACAAACCTTTTTTTTTTTTGCTTTTAATTACAATTACCATCTTTCCACTTCCTGGTTGCATGAGACACTGGTGATGTAACCTTGGCCTCACAGATGCATTCTGGGAATTTCCTGTCACATGTTCCAGAAGGCAGAACCAGAGTTCCAGGAAGTAAAGGGAGATGGATTCATCTGCCCTAGTGAAAAATGGCCACCACGGGAAGAATGGGGAGGAAAAGAAAAAAAAAAGGTATTCAAAGAATATAAAGCTTACAATTATCTATAAGTATCTATCTGTAAATTGCCATTACTAAACATTTCTAAAGATGCCTTTGTTGTTAATCTTATGAGGGTAAAGTTCCTCTTTAGCATACTACCACTGCAAATCAATGCAGTGAAATAAAACTTAAGGCACAACTCTGGACAAAACAATTGAAGCTCCCTTATTTCTCTTAGCACATATACTTAGCACTAAAATAGAAATTGGCTATCGCCATCTTTTTTTTTTATAAACTCAGTCTGTAAATTAGGCAATGCAATTGGTTATCAGTGAGGCTACATTAAATACCATAGTTATAAAATCAGATCTTAGCCATGGGGGATATTGTGAGGGTTGAAGCCTCAAAAGGTCCTGTAAGTTTACAGAATGGTTGGTGCATTGTAGATGGCAGATGGAGGATTGTTAACCTACCAGGGAAATATGTTGGTTACCTGTCTTTTGCACATAGTGGGAGAGATTGGCTAAAACTGGAAAATGCAAAATCTGGTGCAGCTCCGCATAGAAACCAATCAGCTTCCAGGTTTTATTGTCAAAGCTTAATTTAACAAGCTGAAGTTAGACGCTGATTGGCTACCATGCACAGCTGCATGGAATTTTTTACTCTCCAGGTTTCGTAAATCAATCAATCAATATAATATAGCAGCTTAAAAATATTTTTAGTTCATCGACCCTAGTGTGTCTTAATCTATCCATCGGCAATGTATAACATACTACAACTTGAAATCATTGGTCTCTGTTGAAAACTTTTGTTCCGAGGATTATCTCAGCTAGTATTTAACTGGTTGCTCTGGGCCAATACAAGCTTTTTTTCATTTTCCAGTATTAAAAAGGGAGACAATGGCAGCCTAATGTAGGGTAACAGACTGTCTCCCTCATACAGGCAAAATTCCCTCTATAAACTGATAATGCTTAGAAATGGGCATATGTTTAATCAGAGACTATTGTTTTGTATTTAAACCCTCTAACACTTTCCATCTAATTACATTTACCACTGTTGTAAAGTATAAATGCTTTGCTTCATGTGTTTTTTGCCTTTTTTGCATCAAATTGTTTGACACGTATTTTTATGAATAGAAAATGCGCAGTCAATTATGGAGATGCTACATTTCTAAAAGATGTAATGTATTTTCTGTATTCCTCTTTTACCTGGGCATTTAAAGCAATAAATTACATGTCCCTACTGAGCTGTGTAATTAGATCTTTTATGCTAGATTATGTTTGTCAATAATAATTAGCAATATTGTTTGCTTTAATTTGTATAAATGTGATGCACTAAAATAGTTTCTAAAAAGTTAATTTGAGCCCGTCTCTTGTGTCTGTGTCTCTGTCTTTTTATGCATTTGCTGTGGCCTCACATCACTTCTATATCTAGAGCAAAAAGATTGCAATTTTAAAAGTGTATTCTCACAGGGTGATACTGTGGATACACAAATAATAATGTGTCAACGTCCTAATATTGTTTGGAAGAAAAATTGGAAAATGAAAAATTAACTTTATAATCACATGCATATAATTAGTAAAAATGAACTGAAGTTTTTAATTGAATAGAGTTAAAATCATGGTTTACAAACACATATTAAAAAAGAAAACATTATAATGTTATATGACCACAATGACTCGAATAACACCTCCAAATTATAGATATATAAATCCAAATTGGTGCAATATTGAAAGTAACCAGTAGCAGCATCCAATGGAGATAAAGTGCATGGAGTAGTTGAGCCACAATATGAGGTCACATAGAGAATTCGCTCTACATGTCGCGCATAGGAGCTTGCAGATCTAATGGATATGTAGAAAAACATCACATAAGAATATTATAGTATCCAAGAAATATAACAAAAACAGATATAGACAATGAAATGGTCATTTTGATAAAATCCAGCGGAATAAAGGCCCAAGTCCAGTGACCACTAGGGGGCAGAAAGCAAAACCCTCCCATGGGGACACATCCATATGTAGGAAAGCCTAGTATATCCATAAAATAAACTAGAAAAAAAATATATATATATGTGGCCATTCGGATATTGCATGCTGTGCTACAAAAAAAAAAAAATTATACTTGCATAGTAAGAAAGGTTTCTAAATAGAGCAGCATAGATGCAGGTCGAACAAGCTGTCCCAGATATTCAAATAATAAGGTCTATAAACAATAAAGAAAAATGTAATAGCAACATATGTATTGAAATGTATATATGTATGCCAAACAAGGCAAACATATCAATATGCATAGATAGAACATGGTCAGGCATAGCGTATACCCGGTTGCGCACTATAAACGCACATTCAAAAGCTGGGTATATGAAAGATATTACAACAAGGGCTTACCAAATGGCTAATGCAGGCATATATCCAACACTATATAGAGCTGGTAAGGGAAGTATCCAGGAAACGTAATAGGGGGCACACACTTTGATAGAAGGTAGTCTATTGCAGCAATATAAGCCAGCAGCTGTCAAAGAGGGAAATCTATAGCTCAAATGGCCAATACCTGATAATGAAAGAAAAGAGAGGGAAGAGAAGCAGGAAGGCAATGTGATATTGCTAAAAATATAAATATAAGCAAGGCTAAGCAGAGCAAATCGAGAGTAATGGGGGAGTGGAGCCGTGTGTGCTCTCCTGGATAGAGAGTGTAGCCTGACTAATCAGCCTGAGGGCAGCCCCATATAAATGCGTCCGACCGGAAATGCGTCACCTCAACCGGAAGTGACGACAACCGGTCTGGCCACAGGCTGCCGCGCATGCGCCGGGAGACGTCGCTGAAGCGACGGCAGCAGAGGCAGAGCAGGAGGAGGGTGAAGCAGGAGGAGGGTGAAGGGCCATCCCAAGACTCCCTACTGGAAGTACGTCACTCCAGCCAGAAGTGATGACAACCGGTCTAACCACAAGCCGCCGCGCATGTGCCGAGAGACGCCGCAGACGCAAGCGGTCAATGGAACGGCAGCAAGGGCGGACCAGGAGAAGGACAGCAAGCCACCCAACAGCCCCACCAACCGCCGCGCATCCGGTCAAAAGGAGAGACAGGGAACTTAATAGGGGGCACATACTTTGATAGAAGGTAGTCTATTACAGCAATATAAGCCAGCAGATGTCACTGTTTATAAAACCAGTAAACAACACTGTCCAGTATCAAAGAGGGAAATCTATAGCTCAAATGGCCAATACCTGATAATGAAAGAAAAGAGAGGGAAGAGAAGCATGTGATATTGCTAAAAATATAAATATAAGCAAGGCTAAATAGATGCAAAGTAAGCAGCCATAGATAACCTGCTAGTCTTACCTCTTATGGACAGAGCAAATAGAGAGTAATGGGGGAGCGGAGCCGTGTGTGCTCTCCTGGATAGAGTGTAGCCTGACTAATCAGCCTGAGGGCAGCTCCATATAAATGCATCCCGACCTGAAATGCGTCACCTCAACCGGAAGTGATGACAACCGGTCTGGCCACAGGCTGCCGCACATGTGCCAGCAGACGTCGCTGAAACGGCGGAAAGCGGCCAATGAGATGGCAGCAGAGGCGGAGCAGGAGGAGGGTGAAGGGCCATCCCAAAAATCCCTACTGGCAGTACGTCATTCCAGCCAGAAGTGACGACGACCGGTCTAACCACAAGCCGCCACGCATGTGCCGAGAGACGCCGCTGACGCAAGCGGCCAATGAATCGGCAGCAAGGGCAGACCAGGACAAGAACAGTAAGCCATTCAACAGCCCCACCAATCGCCGGGCACCTGGTCAATAATATCTAGAGCAGCCCATAGATGACGATAAAAATTCAAGGTGGATGGGAGAATCCTCCCCGCTGTTGCCTTGTATTCTGACGGCGGGGAGACTTCCTTAACCTCAGAATACACTGATCAGCACTGACTGAGCGGGGAAAATTCGTCTGGTCCCTGCTGAACTGGCCAAATTTCAATCAATGTATGGCTGGCTTTAATGCTTCTTCTATACATGTTTGGAGTCAAATCACTGTCTTATAGTTATGCAAGTGGGGAATTCAGAGGGCTGGCTGGATAAAAGATTGTTAAAGACAAGTTCACCTTTACACTGCAGCTTGCAAAGCATTTACCCTGCAATCAGTGGATCGTAAGTGCAATGTCATGCTTCTTCAGTACAGCTGTCTAACCATACCTCCCGTGGGGGGGGGGGCTGCAGAGGTCGGCTGCTGCACAGTAACATGTTACATGTTGCACCTAAATACAGGTATAACATGTTACAGAAGGTGAACTTATCTTTTAGGTCTAGAAGTAATTTAGTCACATTTTGGAGCTACTATAATCTGTTAAACCTTGGTGACTGATGTCTGCTGTGGCTTTGTGACAAGGCAATTATGAATCTTTAGACATGCTTCAAATTGGTACTCTTACCTCTGTGCCAGAGAGCAAGCTGCTAATTACATAAGCACAGTGTTAAAAAAAAAAACACTTTAACGAAAGGGTGACTCCACTTTCATGGGAAAATAAAATGACAAATAAAGAAAAAAGAATATAGCGTATACAATTGTGACACAAGTTCTATTGTAATTGAATGTTATTAAAAATGACTTTCCTTTTCAATCTGCAGTCGCTGTATTTATGAAAATGCAATGCAATATGGCTACCTGGAGTTGTTCCGTACACAGAATGTGTACAAAATGCCCCACAGAAACATAATTTCCTGCTTGTTTGATTGGCTCACCAATTTTCCCAGAAGTCTACACTAAGATGCAAGTCATATTTCAGGCATCCTCTACAACAAAAATGTCATTTTTGGTGCGATACTCCCAATAGGAACACGTCTAAAGGGATGCAGGCCCAGCAGATTTCCTCATTAGTGCCCTGCAGGTGCACACCTGACTGATAATTATGAAACCACTCCCATTAGACTCACTTTCCCACATGGGCACAGAGAAACACAAAGGGATTTCTTCAAAATAACAAAAGGTAGGAATCTGCTACAAAGTTTGTTAAAATCCTTGCTGTTGGGTAGATATAGCAAAGGTTTATTTTTGTTTTTTTTTAACTTCTGGGATAAAGGCTTTAACTACATAAATAAAAGCTGACCATTGTTAGCACCCTTTTCACCCCTGCAAATTGAGGAATATTAAGCAGCTGCTAATGTCAGGCTAGCACCCTCAAAGGGATAGGTTGGCAGAAAAGATAAATTAAACCTTCAAATGTACTGTATGCTAAGTAAAGGAAGTGATGGATAAATATAAGAGAGACTAGGATTGTCTTTTGCCTAATCCAGGGGTCTCCAAATGGCCAGTTTACTGTCCTTCAGACTTCAAGGGGGTGGACTGTGACCAGTGGGAGTAGAAAATGCCCATAAGTTGGTATTTGGGGGAAGGGGGGTATTGCCCCATTGTTGGTATCATGGGAAGCAATAGTGCCCCATTATTTGTATTAGTGGGAGGAAAAGTGCCCCATCATTGGTGTCATTGAAAGGAAAAGTGCCCCATCATTGGTTTCAGTGTATGGAGCAGTGTCCTATTGTTGGTATCAGTGACAGGAATTATGAACCATCATTGGTGTCAGTTGGAGGAATAGTAATGTACCTTATATCAGTGGGAGGAACAGTGCTCCAAGGGCCGGATACAGACAAGCAAAGGGCCACATCCGGCCCCGGGGCCACAGTTTGTTGACCACTGGGCTTATCTGTTGTTTGTAATTGGAGAAATCTCAGTCTTACAAGGGTTTTTAACTTTGGTAAGGGTGGGGGACCCCTGGGGGTTGCTAGATATTTCAAAAGAATCCTGGGAGAGGTTTATTTCCTACAAGAGTGTGGTACAGCATATCTCAGCCATGCAAGACAGAATTGTTTTGGTTATACCTCTGGTCAGGGAACAGCTTCAGTAGGCTCTGGCAGCTTAGAATCGAGTATACAAGAGGTCTTTAAAAAAAAAAAAAAAAAAACTTTCCATCCGAGGGATGGCACACTGGCTCTAGTTCCCTGGGTGGAAAATAGGTTCCTGTCAGGGACTCTGTGAGAAACTTGGACAGGTTGGGGCTGGTAAACTACAAGGTGTAGCAGCCAGACAGAAGGAAGAAGGAGCAGATCTATTACATAAATTTGGTAGTTTGTAAATATAGAGAAGACCTTTTAGCCATGGGAGATAGCCCCCAAAGAATTAGGAAGGCTTAGCCCAGCAGAGGTGAGAGAGTTTCTGCAGCAGAATAAGGATCTCAGGTTGCAGGAGGCTCTGAGGAAGAGGAATTTCTTGAAACGTGTTACCCAGTCTACGCCTCCATGGAGGTAGTCCAATGTCATGCGGACAGTTTTTATGGACCTATGTGAAGGAATTTTTTGATATGCTTTTACCAAGTCAATGTTTGTGAGTATGATACCTTCGTATCAAATAAATAACTGTTTATTGAGGATAATGTGCTAGGTCCATGCGCCTTCTGTTTCTTTTCCTGTTCCAGAGTTTTGGATTCCCCAATCTGTGGAGAGCAGTGAGAAGTGCAATATCCAACAATTAGCATCAAAGCAGAGTGCATGGTAATGTAGAGGTACATTACACAGAGCACGATATTGATTGGTGTTGATTTTGGATAGTGAATGCAGGGTCCTGGGTTTAGTAACACTTTAAGAGTTTTTTCAAAGGAAAACAAAAATAAAAAATATAATACAATTATCTGTTGCTGTAAACATGGCATGAAATCCCTAGTAATCCTGTAGCCAGGAGCAAACTTAAATACAGAGAAATCATTTGTAAGGAGATTACCTGTATTCCCACAATGCACTGGTGTAGTGGGGGATGCATGTAAACTCTGATCTGATGCTAAAGGAAGGAACCAACAGATGACACAGTACACTGGCTCATCATGAATAATGGAGAGGGCATACCATTACACCAGTATCGTCTTATTAGGTTTCATCGTTGCCAGAGTCACATTTTGAACTCTGTTCCCAAGTGTAGTTGGAATTTTGGATCATCGGTTTATTTTACTATGAAACGTCAACTCTACAAAAGCATTTGATGAGCATTACAATTTAAGGTCAGTTTGATTGTACTACTTTTTATATTTAAAGCAGTAAATGAGTTATTAAATCAATAAGTAGTATTAAAGTTTGCCGAATACTGAAACATTTTGTCGATAAAACTCTATATATTTTTTTGATACATGCATAATGATTATTTGTTGTCTACCTGTCTACGTTTTGGTTATTACTTAATGAAGTAATACACTGCAACAAACAATACAGTTGCAGTTTGAGCATAAATGTTATTGTACCTATTTATTTGGAGATATGGCCAACAGCAATAGATGTCATCAAAGTTGCAAAGTGTGCAAAAATGCGATTGGAATTAAGTAATTAAGTAAATAAATGGGGTAAAAATTGTAAATTACATTTATTTTATATATTTACTTCGCTGCCACAGGACAGAGATGATTTAAAGGTTTATATTTCTCTATTTCTCTATCTAGCTATCTACATCTATAGATATAGATATATCTATAGATATGTATATGTTCAGGTGCATCTCATAAAATTAGAATATCATCAAAAAGTTGATTTATTTCAGTAATTCAATTCAAAAAGTGAAATTCCTATATTTTATATAGATGCGTTACACGCAGAGTAATATATTTCAAGCATTTCTTTCTTTTAATTTTGATGATTATGTCTTACAGCTAGTGAAAACCCAAAATTATGTATCTCAGAAAATTAGAATATTACATAAGACGAATAAAAAAAGGATTTTTAATACAGCAATGTTGGCTTACTGAAAACAGTATAGTATGCACTCAATCCTTGGTCTCCATTGGGGCTTCATTTGCATGAATTACTGCATCAATGCGATGTGGCATGGAGGCGCTCAGCCTGTGGCACCGCTGAGGTGTTTTGGAAGCCCAGGTTGCTTTGATAGCGGCCTTCAGCTTGTCTGCATTGTTGGGTCTGGTGTCTCTCATCTTTCTCTTGACAGTACCCCACAGATTCTCTATGGGGTTTAGGTCAGGCGAGTTTGCTGGCCAATCAAGCACAGTGATACCATGATCGATAAACCAGATATTGGTACTTTTGGCAGCGTGGGCAGGTGCCAAGTCCTGTTGGAAAATGAAATCAGCATCTCCAGTAAGCTGGTCAGCAGAGGGAAGTATGACGTGCTCCAGAATTTCCTGGTAGAGGGCTGCGTTGGCTTTGGACTTGATAAAACACAGTGGACCAACACCAGCAGCGCAGAGTCTGGAGGAAGAGTGAAGAGGCACCAAATCCAAGTTGCATGAGGTCCAGTGTGAGGTTTTCACAGTCACTGATGATTTGGGGAGCCATGTCATCTGCTAGTGTTGGTCCACTGTGTTTTATCAAGTCCAAAGTCAGCGCAGCCCTCTACCAGGAAATTCTAGAGCATTTCATGCTTCCCTCTGCTGACTAGCTTTATGGAGATGCTGATGCAACTATGCAAAAACATCCATATTTAAACATCATCTTCAAAGTTAACCTGTGAGGATAGAAATAAGGCAGCTGCACAGACTAACTTGTTTTTAAGCGGTCCAGGCCCCAGGGCAATCATCCATTTCTTTGGCTTTACTACTACTACTACTACTTAACCTGGTAAACACTATTGAGTATTTTTCCATCTGAAGTTAGTATAGCGATTACCCCCCGCTAAGTTGTGTTCTGACAGGGGGATGTCCCCCCCAGAACACTCCGGTCAGTGCTCTCAGCCATTTTCTGAGAGAGCTGATTGGGAGCCAGTCGGCTGCAGGGTTTTCCAGCATACTCGTCCGACAGGAGCTGGCCAAACGGCCACCTTCTGTCAGGCTAGCTTCCATACACATGGGCCGAATGTTGCCTGGCATTTGGCCTGTGTGTACAGGGCTTTAGTTGCCAATTAGATTGCGCATGTAACCAGTAATTAAGATGGTATTGTGTTTACTTTAATTGACCAATCATGAGCCAGCTAATATGCATTTTAAAAAAAATTGGTTGCAAATAATTGGGTATTTAAAGTAAACATGTCTTCACTTCATTTACAAATATTCAATTTAAAAAGTGAACACTTTTCAAAATGAATATTCACTCTTCTTTATAGTATATCAACTCCAGTGAGTCAACAGAGCAGTGACTGTTAATAGATGTCTGAATATAAGTTTTCTTTCAAATAACCTGAGCTGCAAAGCAAGTTGCTTTGCTGTGCTGGCTCATAAAAAATCCCACAGTGCTTTGGGAATCCCTTGTCAAATATTAAATGTTTATATTTATAATGTGCACATAAAAAAATAAATGGAAAAAAAATTAAAAATAAACTTGACCCCAAACCATTACATTTTCTATTCACTAAGGCCTTATGCACACTGGGTGGTGTGTAGGTGCGGGTGGAAGGTACAGGCACACTATCCAGCCCTGCTGCTGACAACCTGTAATGCCCTGTACACACAATCAGATTTTCTGACAACAAATGTTGGATGTGAGCTTGTTGGCTGAAACGTGTGTATGCTTCATCGAACATTTGTTGGCAGATTTTCCACCAACAAATGTTGGCTAGCAGGTTCTCAAATTTTCCGCCAACAAAACTTTGTTGTCGGAATTTCCGATTGTGTGTACACAAGTCCGACGCACAAAAGTTGACGCATGCTCGGAATCAAGCAGAAGGAGCCACACTGGCTATTGAACTTCCTTTTTTCGGCTTGTCGTACGTCTTGTACGTCACCATGTTCCCACATTCGTAATTGTTGGCCAACATGTGTGTGTTTGCAAGACAAGTTAGAGCTAACAACCTTCGAACAAAAAAACACGATTTTGTTGTCGGAAAGTCTGATCATGTGTACGGGGCATAAAAGTCTATGGGAGGCTGATAACTGCTGGGGCTGGATAGTGCACCAAATGGTACTTATGTTTAGGGCATCTAGGGACAAATGCCCAAAACGCAAGAAGCATTTTTAACTGGGTGCACACTGCCCTAAATGTTAGTAACGCTAGGTGCACCATGCAGCTCTGTCCAGCCACAGCAGCTGTTAACCCTTTCATAGAGTTTGACAGGCTGCCGGTAATGGGGCTGGAGGGTACACCTGTGCTCTCTGCCCACCCGCACATAGGTGTTGAAGCCTCATGCATCGGGGCTAAGCTCCCAATGTGAATGAGGCCTAAGACAGCAGTCCTGTTAAACAGAAATGTATTTGTAGCAGAGATCATCACAATTTACTGCTGATGCCATCACAATCTGACATTGCTTTAACATTGTCTCTATAATGTTTTAGATTTGTGAAGAATAACACTGAGCTGCATTCACTATGCCTCCGTTGCTGCCTGCACAAGAAGCAGCTAAAATATACCACACCAACTATGTTCGCAACGCTCGTGCCATTGGTGTCTTGTGGGCAGTTTTCACTATATGCTTCTCCGTTATCATGGTGGAAGTGTTCATCCAGCCATATTGGATTGGAGACAGCTTAAACACACCTCAAGCTGGTTACTTTGGACTGTTTAGCTACTGTATAGGCAATGCATTGACCTCAGAGCTCATCTGCAAAGGAGGCGCCTTGGACTTTGAATCTGTACCTTCAGGAGCCTTCAAAACAGCCATGTTTTTTGTAGGAGTGTCAATGTTTTTGGTGGTGGGCTCCATGCTGGCATTTGGTCTTTTCTTCTTCTGCAATTCAGCAACAGTGTACAAGATCTGTGCGTGGATGCAGCTGGCTTCAGGTAAATGCTAACACAATTTAAATTAAACTGGGTATACACATTGACATATTGTTCAACCTGTGGGCTAAACGAAAAGAATCAAACACATCTTCCCATCCACATTATACACTGCAGATGGAAGAATCTCCCACTGCAGCTATTGTATTCTGAGAGTCACAGCTGGCATCTGTCAGAATATCGAAGCAGCAGCTGCATCTGACTGGATAATGCTGCTGTTTGGCTTACAATTTTCTGACGGACTCCGATTTTTATTCAAGGGATGTCAGGTGAAAGGCAGCCAACAGGACCACCCAAGTTTAGGAACCGGACCAAATTCATATAGTGTGTACGCAGCCTTAAGCTGACCATAGATGGGTCCAATCTCGGGTCAGCAGGGAACCGCTGAGATTCAATCCATCTATGGGCAGGCTGATTGTACTGAAGCCAGCAGTGATCATTGTGTTCTGCTGGCAGGGAAGGCTCCCCATCAGCATAACACAATAGTTCTACGTGAGGGATACCCCCATTAACACAGACTGTGTTGATGGAGGAATCAAACTATTTTCTTTTCCCTCCACCCATGGAGGAAAGAAAATCACATACTCTGTGGGCTGCTTTAGCATAATAAAAAGGTCAATGTTTTTTTATTAGTCATATCAATGTTTTGCTGCAACTTTGTGCTGTCACCCTGTCTTGTAATTCTACACTTAAGCCCCGTACACACGATCGGACTTTCCGACTGGAAATGTTCGATGACAGGCTGTTGTCGGTAAATCTGACCGTGTGTATGCTCCATCGGACTAGCAGGTTTTCAAATTTTCCGCGGACAAATGTGAGCTGTCGGATTTTCCGAGCATGTGTACACAAGTCTGTCAGACAAAAGTCCAAAGTACAAACACGCATGCTCAGAAGCAAGGACGACCCAGAAGCAGTCAGTCTTGTAAACTAGCGTTCATAATGGAGAATTAACATTCGTGACATGGCAAATTATGAAATCTCCAAATGCAGCGCACAATTCTATTCTTCTTTAATGGGATAATAATGAAGCTACTTTGCTGGTGATACTGATCGGGTTACTGCAAACGAATTTCCAAAGACTTTTTTTTTTCTAGTGATAGCAAGAATAAAATTATTATGCTTTTTTTTTATTTGGGCAACTATGTTGGTGTCCCTTGTCAATTTTAAATTTTTTTAAATGTAACTGCCTACTCCCAAACTGTCATTTGAAGTAAAACACATAGCCAAGTATTATTCTACACAATTTTTTTATTGTGCTTTAAAAAAGAAAACAAATAAAATTAGACATGCTATCTGCCAATAGAACTTAACCAAAAAGTGCATTCTATGCATCCAAAAAAATAGAAAATATACCAAATCAAATCATTATTCAACCAAAAAAATAATGTCAAAGCAATAACTCCAAGGCCAATAATAAATAACACGTTATCTCCTCCCATTCCACAACATGGCTGGTTGACGAACGGCTGTTCAGAAACGAACTGGAAAGCGCTAAATGAAAAACGCGAAAAGATAAGCGTAAATCAACACTCACCAAACTTCAACTAACACTAAATTAGCAGGAGCCCAAATGGTGTCACTAAAGAGCTGAAAAACCACGTACTACGTCTAGTACATTACTACGTTAGTAATTGTTGGCCAACATTTGTGTGGCCGTGTGTATGCAAGACAAGTTTGAGCCAACGCCCTTCTGACAAAATTCCACGGTTTTGTTGGCCAACAATCCGATCGTGTGTACGAGGCATAAGGGTTCATTTACATTAGCACCTAAAACACCACGCTTAGATTCATTCAACGTAATTTTGTACACATCTAAATGCAGCACTATAGTTATCATTGAAGCTATACACACAGCTGCATCTACAAGCAAAAACGGGTGCTCTGTACAAAAGAGTATGACACAGCTCTGTCCAGGGCAGCTCAGATCTATCGTTTTTTGTGGACACATGCATAAGCCATTAGAAGAATTGTACGTGTCTAAACATTGTATGCATCCAAACATGCACCTAAAGTACTCGTTTAGGCATATTTTATGCAGGATCTTATGATGGCTCTGCCAGCAAGAACCTGCATTCCATGCAGAAAATATGCATATGCCCATGAGACTGAAGCCTCAAACTTTTTAGTCCTGCCATTATGATTGTGCACTGAAGATGTTTTTTTGTTGTCCTTGCAGCTGGTGGCTTGATGATTGGCTGCCTTATTTATCCTGATGGGTGGGACTCTACAGAAGTCAAACGCATGTGTGGGGACAAGACTGATAAATACACACTAGGAGCATGCACAATACGCTGGGCATATATCCTAGCTATCATTGCCATTCTGGATGCCCTCATTCTCTCTTTTCTGGCCTTTGTCCTTGGGAACAGACAGGATAGTTTGCTGCCAGAGGATTTCAAGATCCAGAGCAAAGGTTAGAATTCAGTTTTTATTGCCACTTTCTGTAATGTTACACAATTACTAAAATAACCCTAATATAATTCAAATGAGAAAGTAACGTAACAAAAAGCATACAGTATGTACAAAATAAATAATATATCTGCACAAATTCACAACTCAAGAAAAACCTTAAGGCTGGGTTCACACTGTGTGCGGAGCGGGTCACAGCAGGGGGTCTGGTGCATCCCCATTCATCGGTTTAGGTCTGAATTTTTGGCTGAATTCGGACCTGAAACAGAGCCAAAGACGCACAGGACTCTTCTGCTGTGCGCTCCGGCTCTATACTGCCTCTATAGAGAGTCGGTCACAATCTCCTGGCATGCATATTGGATGCGGGGAAACCTGCATCCAATTCTCAGCAGTGTGAACCCAGCCTTCATGTCTCATATTTGGCAAATTCACAATAAAAGCACAAAACTTTTTTTTTTCCATTCAATATTTTAGCAGTGCACAGCATAAAGCATAGCAAGTAGTCTCGGCAATCATTATTTGTTTGTTATATTTGGTAATGTTCTTTCTTTATCTTTGACAAAAGTATAGCCACACTATTACCTCACTTTTAGGATTTGATTTAATTGAATAACAGTAATATACAGTATAGTGTGATTAAAGTGAGCACCACTTAAAAGAGAAGTATGGGAGTTTAAAAATATAAACATTTTTACCCACCTAAGTGGATACAGCATCGTTCCCCCGCCGGCTCTAAGACCAAGAATAGAGTGATCAAATGACTGCTGATCACTTCTCTGTCTGCAGAGAGCAGTGACTGTCAGTCATCAGCTCTCTGCTCTGCCCCTCCAGCGCCCATTGGAGCACCAGGTTGAAGAGGGGGCGAGAGTGGCTGGATCAGTCTCCCACAGGCATGCTGAGACATTGAGCCAGCTGCCAGTCAGGCGTCTGGGTGGATCCTGACATTAAAGTTGGGATTCTTCCAGAGTCTGGACTGACTCAATGATGTCAGTTTAAGCCCGCTGTCGAATGAATACAGATCACAGGAGTTCAGGCTCAACTTCACTCCTGTGACCCACAGGAGAAGTAGGGCCAAAAGAGCTTTGGCCCTACTTCTCCTTTAAATCATGAATTTACCAATGAATATTTTTGTAGCTAATAATCTCTTACCATATTTTCTAAAAACTGGATATACAACCTGTAGTTTTCAGCGAGGACTGGACACAGGAGTGATTGGTACCGATCACTCCTGTGTCCAGGAGTGATCACTGTGTTCATCCAGGAAAGGAAGGAGCCAATAAATTATATATTTACCAGTCTGTTCCCCCACTCTTCATCCTGAAACATCCCCCTGTGTGCCTGCAGCAGCTGCCAGTAAGAGAGGAGGGAAGCCAGCAGTGCTGCAGGGGAAAGGGGCACACAAGGGGGCCCGGACAGCAGATGGAAGGGGTGCATGTGCTAGAACCAATTCCCTGCAGTGCAGCCAGAGGGAGAAGTTGGCAGCGTTGCAGGAAAAGGCAGAAGAGGATTGGTGTCTGCAATAAGACGGTACAGCCGTACCTCCTGCTTAGCAGGTGACTGGGCCCCCCCTTTTGAACTGATGGGGCCCGGGGCCAGTACAGGAGGGCTGGCTGTACTGCCTTATCAGCGACCCTGATCACATTATAGACTCGCATTATCCGCTCTCTGTTATAAATCGCTCCCTTAGTGTTATTTTGAAAGTCTGTTTAAGGCATGTTCTAGTACTGAACATCCTTCCTTTTTGTCTGTTACCATAAGAACAGAAACAGGTTAGATGCTCAAATGTTATTAAGAATTTCAGAACATCACTGAAACACCAACCTCTCTTACAGCCTAAGGTTCTTACAAAGGACGAAACTTAATAATAAAGGACGTGTCTGAAAATTATGTTTTTAAAATATCAAAAAAAAAACAATGCTTATCTTCTCTATCTTTAACCTGTACATCACTGTTTTATCAAAGACTACAAGCAATATCAAAGCAGGTACACAATGTAATTCAGAGAACTAGACCTGCACAAATTCTGAAACTCATGGGTATTTGTATTATTATGAATCTGCTTTAAAGTGGTTGTAAACCTCAGACATGAAATGTGAACAAACCATATCATTCTATAGTGTGTACTTATCTCAATAAAGAGCACTAAGTGTCATTTCTTTCTGCTGTTTTTGTTCCTCTGCTATCGGCATGAATCACTTCTGACAAGTCTTTCTGACACCATGAGAGAAAAGGTGACAAAGGAAGGCCACAGTCTGTGACTGACAGCCTCAGCTCTGTTCCTGTGTGCTGTATGAAGGGGGGGGGGGGGTGTCCCCTCCCTCCAATGAGCTCTCTTCACTAATGTAATGTCAACTCCCTGCCCCCTGCTTTTCAGAGCTGAAAGATCCTGTGTAAATTCTTCATTTTGAATGGATGTAGAGGTAAGAGGGCTGTAGGTAGATGGGTACCACCTATGTAAAAGGATTTGTTTCACCTCTGTGTATCACTTGAGGCCGGTCACTTAACCGGGTATATGCAAGGGTTTACATCCACTTTAAGTGCAGATAGCCAGTAGGATTTGGGTTGTGATTCTTAATAGGAGTACATTTCTATGTGTTTGGGTTGGGCTTAGCTGTGTAATAAGGTGCTGACTTTTTCTTTTTCTTGTGTTTTACAGAAGATGAGGGTGGCTGACAAGAAATGCAGCTCAAGAACATGTCAAGCTGTGTGTTATATATATGTAGTGGACATAACCTTGGAGTTAACACATTCACTGAGTGAGAAGAAAATACAGAAACTGAAATGTGTGTGTTGTCTCACTTGTTCATTGTCTTACGATACAGTGAGCATTAAACTTGGCCAGTTACACTTCGAAAACTATTTATTTTCACAAAACGCAGTTTTTACACTTGAGTATCATATCTTTGTTAGAAACTAAAAGAAAATATTAACCACTTGCTGACCGTCCCATAGCAGATTTACTGCTACAGGGCGGCCACGCTGCATAGAATCACGTAAATATACATGATTCTGCACTTCTTGGTTTCGGACACGACTGTGCACCATTGGCGGTGCACTCCCGCTATGATTTTACACTGCGGGAGCTAATCAGCGAGTACCACGGACACAATATATGTCGGCATCCTCTGATCGTTCGTTACACTAACAGAACGCCAGCCTGCCTATGTAAACAAGGCAGACTTTCATTCTGTCAGTACAGAAGACATGGATCCTGTGTTTTTGTAAAGCAGAAACACAGATCCATGTATTCCAGTAGTAAAAGCACCTCCCCCACTACACTGAAACATTAGCTAGGCACACTATTAACCCTTTGATTGCCCCTGATGTTAACCCTTCCCTGCCAGTGTTATTAGTACAGTGACAGTGCATATTTTTAGCACTGATCACTTTAATAATGTCACTGGTCCCAAAAAAAGTGTCAAAAGTGTCAGTTAGGTATTGATTTATCTGCCACAATATCACAGTCCCGCTATAAGTCACTAATCGCTGCCATTACTAGTAAAAAAAAAAAGAAAATATCCCATAGTTTTTAGACGCAATAACTTTTGCACAAACCAATCAATATACGCTTATTGGGATTTTTTTGTTACCAAAAATATGTAGCAGAATACATATTGGCCTAAATTGTTGAAGACATTTGATTTTTTACATTTTTTTTTTGTTGGATGTGTTTTCGAGCAGAAATGAAACAATATTGTTTTTTTGTTTTTTTTTTTTCAAAATTGTCAGTCGTTCTTTGTTTATAGCGCAAAAAATAAAATAAAACCCGGAGGCGATCAAATATCACTAAAAGAAAGCACTATTTGTGGGAAAAAAGGGACATAAAGTTTATTTGGGTACAGAGTTGCACGGCCGTGCAATTGTCAGTTAAAGTAATGCAGTGCCGTATCGCATAAAATGGCCTGGTCATGAAGGGGGTAAACCTTCCGAAGGTGAAGTGGTTCAAAAACCAGCACAATTTCCATATTATTGACTATGCAAATTCCCAAACACCCTAAAGGGTCTGTTCATACTAGGGGCCCTTTCTTGCAGTTTGCGGCATTTTCCAGCACCTGCTGAATGTTAGTGCTGGTTACCGATACTTGCTTTCATTTAGTACCTTGCAACTGTCAATGACATATTAAATGTGGTTAGTTGCTATGAACGATACTTCCACTGGCATTGTGCAAAAACTGGTGTATAAAAACATATTGGGTGAAGATCTAAGATTCTCAGGCTGCATGAACTGCAGTGGGGAAAATAATTATTTGATCCCCTGAGGATCATGGGTGTATTTTAAATGATAAAGACGGAATATCAATCAAAAATCCAGAAAAGAACACATACAACAAATGTTATAAATTAAGTTTCAGTTCAGTGAGTAAAATAATTATTTGATCCCTATGTAAAACATGACTTAGTACTTAGTGGCGAATCCCTTGTTGGCAAGCACAGAGGTGAGACGTTTCTTATAGTTAGTTACCAGGTTTGCGCACATCTCAGGAGGGATTTTGGTCCACTCTTCTTTACAGATCTTCTCTAAATCCTTAAGGTTTCTTAGCTGTCACTTGGCAACTCGAAGTTTCAGCTCCCTCCATAAATTTTCTATAGGATTAAGGTCTGGAGACTGGCTAGGCCACCCTATGACCTTAATGTGCTTCTTCTTGAGTCACTTCTTTGTTGCCTTGGCGGTAGGTTTTGGGTCATTGTCATGCTGGAAGACCCATCCATGACCCATCTTCAGTGTTCTGGCTGAGAGAAGAATATAATAAATGGGCCCGTCCATTGGCCCCTCAATGTGGCAAAGTCGACCTGTACCTCTAGCAGAGAAACAGCCCCAAAGCATAATGTTTCCATCTCTGTGCTTGACTGTAGGGATGGTGTTCTTAGGGTCGTAGTCAGAATTTTTCTTCCTCCAAACACGTCAAGTCGAGTTAATGCCAAAGAGCTCAATTTTGTTCTAATCTGACCAAAGCACTTTCTTCCAATCCTCCTTGGAATTATTTAGATGTTCATTGGCAAACTTTAGATGGGTCTGTAAATGTGCCTTCTTGTACCTTCTTGTGCCGTGTTTGGAGGAAGAAAAATGCTGACTATGACCCTAAAGGAAAACGAACAACAAAAGTTGTATAGTGTGCATCCAGCTTTAGAACCCCATCCCTACAGTCAAGCACGTAGGTGGAAACATTATGCTTTGGCGCTGTTTCTTTGGTAAAGGTACAAGCCTACTTTGCCACATTGAGTGGCCATGTATTGTAAAATCTTGGATAAGAACATTCTTCCCTCAGACAAAAACTGAGGATGGGTCGTGGATGGGTCTTCCAGCATAACAATGACCCAAAACATACCGCCAAGGCAACAAAGGAGTCGCTCAAGAAGAAGCACATTGAGGTCATGGAGTGGCCTAGCCAGTCTCCAGACCCTAACCCTATAGAACAATTATGGAGGGAGCTGAAACTTCGAGTTGCCAAGCGACAGCCAAGAAACCTTAAGGATTTAGAGAAGATCTGTAAAGAAGAGTGGACCAAAATCTTGCCTGAGATGCGTGCAAACCTGGTAACTAACTATAAGAAATGTCTCACTTCTGTGCTTGCCAACATGGTTTTCTCTACCAAGTACTAAGTCATGTTTTTCTTGGGGATCAAATACTTATTTTACTGAACTGCAACTCAATTTATAACATTTGTATCATGTGTGTTTTCTGAATTTTTGGTTGATAGTCTGTCTCTATCATTAAAATACACCTGTGATAAAATATTATTGACCCTTCATTTCTTTTTTAAGCGAGCAAACTTGCAAAATCTGCAGGGGATCAAATAATTATTTTCCCCACTATACACTGACAACCATTAACACTTTTAACTGTACCTCCATTCATCTCCGTGATGAATGGAGGTTAATTCCGGCACAATTTGCATGTCATTGCTGGCTCATGCACACATCAGCAGATGAAAAACACATAGAACTATGATTTTGGCTCAGTGATGTGTGCAAATGTGATGACATGCGATGTGTTCTATAACCTGTGTTAATCAGAGAGTTGAATGCGGGTGCTCTGACAGCTGCTGATTGCCATCAAAGTCAGTGAAGCTCAGCAGCATGGAAAATCAAAGATTTTCATACCCATGCAAGAGCATTTTTGATCCAACATCAGATCAATATAGCCATACATATGGTTGTCTGCATGTGTATCTGCATGTACATCATTGATATAGAAATAGGCTCACTGAGATATCTCCATTGCACACTGAACCAGAAATAGACCTTGTATGCTGAGTGATGAAGCCAGCAATGGACAAAACTATGATCAACAAGCAAAACATATTTTCTTTATCGTACATCATGGGACACAGAGCCATAGTTATTAACTATATGGGTATATAGGCACCTTCAGGTGATGGACACTGGCACACCCAATACAGGAAGTTCACTCCCTATATAACCCCTCCTGCCAGGAGTACCTCAGTTTTTTCGCCAGTGTCTAAGGTCACAAGTGAAGATGTGCTCTGAAGAGCTCCACTGGAGGGATCCCTACTGGATCTAATTAGCCCCCACAGACCGGATCCATCCAAAGTGCCACTGAGGCCAAGGTGGATAGTACCCGGGCCTCGTATAGGGAAAACAAGGTTTTGCCTGTAACGCCTCTCCTTGCGGGGCTGTACCCTGGGATCCAGTGCTTTGGTCATGCTCGCATTACCTAAAGTTTTTTCTGGCGGGGTGCTATACAGGTCCAAGGGAGTGGAACCCCCATAAATAGGGACCCGGTCCTTGAAGGTTTACTAAACACAGCCCACCGTGATGGGTGAAGGTTGGATCTCATCAGCAGTGTCCTGCGGCCAGGATAAGGTAAGGGAAGAATTCTAGGAACTGTGAAAAGTCCACCTATGGTTTTTTCTTCCTTGGGAAAAAGTGTTGTCATGTCCTAAAATCTCCATCAAATCTGTTGTCTTCACTTCAGCTCAGTGACAGTATGTGTGTGGACTCAGCAGCAGCTTGTCACGGGGATTCCTCATATTGGTAAAGAGATCTGCCATTCCAAATTTCTCTCCCCTGGAGGGGCTATAGGGGGGGTGCGGAGGTCCCGTTTGCTCTAAAAAAAATTCCCCCTGCTCTGCTCACCATTTTGGGCTCTGCCTCTCCTCCCCTCCCCTCTTGATGGGTCTGCAGGCAGACCCGAATGCCGCCCGCGGGAATGATCTGAAAATCAAAGGAAGGGGGTGATGTACGGAGAGGGCGGGGCCTAGGCGCGGCGTTGTGTGCAGGACGTAGCATCCACGAGGACACACGGCACAAGTGTGGGGTGGAAACTTTGTACAAGAGCAGTCGCTAGATAGTGAGGAGAGCAAGCTGGCTGATCACCCGAGACACAGGAGCAGTGGGACACTTAAGGGCTGCATATGGGCATTCCCAATAGAGGAAAAGGATGTTTTTTTCCCAGCGCTAGGCTGAAATTTTATCAGCGGCATACTATTGTCAGACTATTGTTCAGCAATTAGTGCATTTAAATAGTACCACTGCTTTGTACTATACCTCCCAAAAAGGCCGGTACAAACACCTCAAAAAAGGTACCAAAAATATCACCCCCAGGCGCTGAAAACTCTAGTCGTGCCTCCACACTGTCGTCTTCTCCTGAAATACCAGAAGTGGCTTGCCAGGGTGAGTCATTGGAACCAGTTGGTGTTGCAGCTGCTTCTCACATCTCAGCCCCTGTATACATGACTGAAGATGCCCTTTCCTCCACCCCAGTGGGGTTAGAGGAAAGATTAGTGGCTTTAATCACATCCTCCATCCAGAGGGAGAGGAAACGCGGTAGATCCCCCTCCCCAATCTCAGACCCTTTACCAAGGGAGCAGTGGGTGGAGGATGAGGTGTTACCCTCAGGCGATCAGGAGGAAAGACAAACTGATGACTCCTCTGTGGAGGAAATGACGGTGGATGAACCCTTTTCAGCCTCGCGATCTGAGAAATTGCTGGTACAATCTCTTACGGAAATGGTTCGTTCTGCTTTCAAGCTACCCCTAACGGAGCTGAAAGTTCAGTTTCTTCTTTGGGTTCCTTAAAACCTCCACAGGCTTTGCATGTGTTTCCTGTCTATGCATTACTAGAACAGCTTATTTATGCTGAATGGGATCACCCGGATACGCATTTTCTCCCTACAAAGAGATTCGCAGTACTCTATCCCATGGAGGAGAAATTCACCAAAAGATGGAATGTAGCAGCAGTTGACGCTTCTATATCCAGTGTGAATAAAAGTCTAACTTGTCCAGTAGAAAATGCACAAATGCTTAAGGATCCAATGGATAAAAGGGTGGAATTCCTGTTTAAATCCTCTTTTTCTTTGGCAGGTGCAGTTACTCGGCCTACAGTCGCTGCAATAGGCATCTGCTAATCCCGAACGGACCAGTTTAGACAGTCCCTTAAGGAGGTTCCTGTACAACAATTCCAGGATTTGGCCGAACTGCCAAGAGCATTATGTTTTGCTATAGATGCCATTAACCACTTCAATACTGGGCACTTATACACCTTCCTGCCCAGACCAATTTTCAGCTTTCAGCGCTGTCGCAGTTTGAATGACAATTGTGCGGTCATGCTACACTGTACCCAAAGTAAATTTTTATCATTTTGTTCCCACAAACAGAGCTTTCTTTTGGTGGTATTTGATCACCTCTGCGGTTTTTATTTGTTGCTAAACAAATAAAAAAAGACAGAAAATTTTGAAAAAAATAAAAGTTTTGCTTTTGTTTCTGTTAAAAAAATTTGTAAATAAGTAAGTTTTCTCTTTCACTGATGGGCACTGATAAGGCGGCACTGACAGGCACTGATACGGCAGCACCGATGAGGTGGCAGCAATGAGCGGGCACTGACGGGCACTGACGATGGGCACTGATATGCGGCACTGGTAGGTGGCACTGATATGCAGCACTGATGGGCATTGATAGGTGGCACTGATGGGCACTCATGGGTGGCACTGGTTGGCACTGATGGGCACTGATAGCCGATACTGATGGGCACTGAAAGGCGGCACTGCTGGGCACTGATAGGGTGGCACTGATAGGAGGCACTGCTGGGCACTGATAGGCGGCACTGCTGGGCACTGCTGGGCACTGATAGGCGGAACTGCTGGGCACTGATACGTGGCACTGATACGCGGCACTGATATGAGGCACTGATAGGCATCCCTGGTGGCACTGGCAGTGGTAGGCATTGGAGTGGGCACTGATTGGCAGCTGCCTGGGCACAGATTGGCAGCTGCTTGGGCACATAGTGGTATTTCCCTGGGGGTCTAGGGGCATACCTGGTGGTCCAGTGTGGATGGCTTCCCTGGTGGTCCTGGGCGGCTTCCCTGGTGGTCCTGGGCAGCATCCGAGGGGGGCTGTGCTGATAAACAATCAGCACAGCAGACCCCTCCTGTCAGGAGAGCAGCCGATCGGCTCTCCTCTACTCGCGTCTGTTAGACGCGAGTGAGGAAAACCCGATCACAGGCTCTTCCTATTTACATCGTGATCAGCCGTGATTGGACACGGCTAATCACGTGGTAAAGAGTCTCCGTCAGAGACCCTTTACCTAGATCGGTGTTGCGGGGTATCAGACTGACACCCCGCAACAACGATCGCCGCGATCGATCGCGGCTCGATATCATGATCACGTCACGTCATATGATCATATGACGTCCGGTCAGGAATATCAAACCACTTTGCCGCCATCATTTGGTAATAGGGCGGGCAGCAAGTGGTTAAAGACACTATTCACCAGGCGTCCCGCCTTGCGCTTGTGCTAGTGCACATGCGTAGGATCCTGTGGTTGAAAAATTGGTCAGCCGAAGCACCATGCAAAAGGCTCCTGACTGGTTTTCCTTTTCATGGGGATCAGCTATTCGGGGATGATTTGGACAAATACATCCAAAAGATTTCAAGTGGGAAAAGTACTCTTTTGCCAGTCAAGAGAAGGAATAAACACCCTTCATTTAAGCAGGCTCTTTCGCCGACGCCAGGGGCATCCGCCTCTAGGCAGTCAAGATGGCCTCCGCCATCAGAATCTAGAGGAAAGCCTCAGGGGCAGCCCCAGGCACAAAAGAAGTCCTGGGGGCGGAAACCTGCAAAACATAATTCTTTTTTTTTTCAAATAAAATTTTTTTATTGTATTTAGTTAAAAACAAAACAGCAGTACACATGTACAGATGTAGTAAACGGGCAAGACTAGAAATAAGGGTTTGAATGTGCCTGATGTATACACAATACAGTTGGGGGGAATCAAATCGTCGTCCGTTCCTTGGTATCACATACATCAGCAGCAGTAACAATGTCTCAAATAGACTATATAGTGCACAGTACCAAATACCGATGTCTTGCTTAACTGCGCATAAGTAACATCCAAAAAAAGAAAAAAACATAGAGGGAGAGAAAAAAGAGAGAAAGGGGAGAGAGAGAAGGGGAAACAAGATAGGTGAAGACATTGAGGTACCTTGATGACTCTGTTGCCTGCTCATAACATGTCCTCCCAGGAATGCCACTGCTCCCAGACACTGTTGTGATGGTCCAGTCTGTCCCGTATTCTGGCCGTCATTTTTTCCATTAATTCCACGTCTTTGACCCTGGCGTAAAGGGCATCCTGAGATGGGGGCGCTGTTTTCTTACAGTGAAGTGCTATTAGGCACCTCGCTTCAGTGAGAACATGCCTGAGTAGTTTTTATAGGGTTTAGCTATTTTCGGTTGGGAGAGACCCAAAAGGAAGAGTTTCGGGGTTAGAGGTATGGGTGTCTCGAAGAGGTGAGTCAGTAATTGCTGTGTCGAGGTCCAGAACGAGACTATCAAGGGGCATGTCCAGTAAATGTGGAACAGGTTACCCCTGGTTTGCTGGCAACGTCAGCAACGATCAGAAGTGGAGGGGTAAACTCTGTGGAGTACGTCCGGAGTCAGGTACCAAAAGAAGAGAATCTTATAAGCATTTTCTTTATAGAGGTTACACAGGGAGCTCTTAGCAGCCTGACTCCAGACCTCCACGCCTCCTCCGGGATCTCCTCCCCCAACTCCCTCTCACAGCGAAGCATGTATGCATGCTTACCCCGGTCTTGTATGGAGTACTTATTTAGGATTTGATATATATCTGATATCAGTCCTCTATGTGAATGGCCCTCAAGTACGATCTGTTCGAACGGGGATGGTACGGAAAATTGCAGGCATGGGGCTACAGTTTGGGCATAGTGACAGATCTGTAAATAGCTGTAGAACACCTGTCGGGGAAGGTCATGTTTGGTTTGGAGGTCGGTGAATGATAGCAGTTTACGGGATCTGGGGTCCACTAGGTGCCCAAAATGGAAAAGTTTCCGCGAGGCACAGGGCCACGACATCTGGTGGGTGAGACTTGTTGGCACTTTGGGATTGCAAAGGAAGGAGGTCATCAGTGAGCATTCGAATTTAAGTGCGCATTCACGGGACAGCTTCCGCCATAACCGCCGGAACTGTGACAGGGACCCTAACAAGCGAGCAGGTTCTACCTCCACATTCGCGTTCCAGAGAAGGCTATTCGGGTGTACAGGTTCCAGACAGATTTTTTTCTATCTCCGTCCATTTACTGTACGAACCAGGAGACTATCGCTCTTAATTGAGCTGCTTGGTAGTATTTAGCAAAACAGAATTCTAATGCCTCATTATAAAGGGGCGCCCCCACTCGCCAGGGTGGGGGAAAGACTTCTGCAATTCTCAGAAGTGTGGCAAGAGGAAATTCAGGACAGATGGGTCATCTCCGTGGTAACAAACTGGAATTTCGGGAGTTTCCACTCAATTTCTGAGGTCAAACGTTCCCAAAGATCCAGGGAAAAGGCAATCTCTGTTTTGGGCATTAGACCGATTACTGGCTTTAGGAGGTGATCATGCAAATCCCCACAGAAGAGCAAGGTTTGGGGTTCTAGTCAAACCTCTTTATGGTACCAAAGCCGAATGGAGATGTCGGACCCATTCTAAATCTAAAGAATCTAAATCAGTTCCTGAAGCTCCACTCTTTTCGGATGGAGTCGATCAGGTCAGTGGTTTCTATCTTACAAGGAGGAGAACTTCCAGCGTCTATCAACATCAGGGATGCATATCTGCATATTTCCCGCTCACCAGAGGTTTCTGCGGTTCGAAATAGAACAGCAACATTTTCATTTTGAGCTGGCTACAGCACCTGGATATTTACAAAGGTTCCACCTTTAGCCAGGTTAAGGGTGCAGGGCATAACAGTCTTGGCATACCTGGATGATCTATTGTTAATAGACCAGTCAGTCGCCCGTTTGGAGCAAAGCGTGCGTATTACAACCAAATACCTGGAGAAGCTAGGTTGGATTCTCAACCTGGAGAAGTCTTCCTTAAAGCCGCTAAAAGGCTGGAATACTTGGGTCTGATCATAGACACAGCCCAGAAAAAGGTGTTCTTGCCTCAGGCAAAGATCAATGCCATAAGAGAGTTGGTGCAGATGGTCAGGTCAAAAGGAGATCCCTCCATTCGCCTTTGCATGAGGTTGTTAGGGAAGATGGTGGCTTCATTCAAAGCAGTTCCCTATGCCCTGTTGCAAAACAGTATCCTGTTTACTTGGAACAAAATGGTTCAAGCTCTAGTTTTGACAATGCGACTGTCCCCAAGGGTGTCCCAGAGCCTTGGTTGGTGGTTGGTAACCTGGAGTCTGCTGGTCCTTCAGACCAGTTATCTGGAAGGTGGTTACGACAGATGCCAGCCTTTCAGGTTGGGAAGCAGTACTAGAAAGGACGACTGTCCAGGAACAGTGGTAAAGAACCGAAAGAACTTTGCCCATCAACATCCTAGAGATTCGGGCAGCAGGTCTGGCTCTGAAGCCCTGGACATTCAGGTTACAGGGTTGTCCTGTCAGGATCCAATCCGACACAGTTGTGGCTTATGTCAATTACCAAGGGGGAATCAAGAGTCTCGCAGCACAGAGGGAGGTGAACCATATTCTAACTTGGGCAGAAAGGAATGTTCCGTGGCTTTCAGCAGTCTTTATTCCGGGAGTAGAGAATTGGCAGACGGACTACTTGAGCCACCAGCAGTTGCTCCCGGGGGAATGGTCCCTTCACCGACTTTTTTCTGGCTATTTGCCAAAAATTGGGGACTCTGGACGTAGATCTTCTGGCATTCAGGTTCAACATGAAATTGGTCAACTTTGTGTCCAGGACAAGGGATCCACTCGCATGCAGGACAGATGCGTTGGTGACCCCGTGAGATCAGTTTTCACTGATCTATGCATTTCCCCCTATTCAGTTGCCGCCACAACTTCTTTGCAGAATCAAACTGGAAAGAAAGCCAGTAATTCTTGTAGCCCCAGAAGGTCCTGGTATGCAGAAATTGTAAAGATGGCAGTGGGGGATCCATGGTCCCTCCCACTACGTCCAGACCTACTCTCACAGGGGCCGATAGTCCATCCAACCTTACAAACTCTAAATTTAACGGCTTGGCTATTGAAACCCACATTCTGAAGAAACATGGGCTATCCGGGTCAGTTATATTTACCTTGAATAATGCAAGGAAGCCAGCTTCCAGAATCATTTATTATAGAGTCTGGAGGGGTTATGTTTCCTGGTGTGAATCCAAGGGTTGGCACCCTCGGAAGTATAGCATAGGCAGAATTCTTGCCTTTCTACAATTAGGGGTAGAGATGAAGCTGGCCTTGAGTACTATTAAGGGCCAAGTCTCGGCCTTATTGGTCTTATTTCAAAGACCGATTGCTTCGCATTCCTTGGTCCGGGTTTTTATGCAAGGGGTGATGCGGCTTAATCCGCCAGTTAGACCACCTATGGGACTTGAACTTAGTTTTGTCAGTGTTACAAAAACAGCCCTTTGAACCGATACAGCATACTCCCTTAGTCCTTCTGACAAGGAAGTTAGTATTCTTGGTTGCTATATCCTCAGCAAGGAGGGTTTCGGAATTGGCTGCTCTTTCTTGTAAGGAGCCATATTTGATTATTCACGAGGACAGGGTCGTGTTGCGCCCTCATCCAAGTTTTCTGCCTAAAGTGGTCTCTGGTTTTCACCTGAACCAAGATATTGTCCTACCATTGTTTTTTTTCAAAACCATGTTCAAGAGAAGTCACTACATTGTCTTGATGTGGTGAGAGCGGATCAAGGTCTATTTAAAGACAACTGCTCAGATCCGGAAGACTGATGTCTTATTTGTGATGCCAGAGCATCCTAGGAAAGGACAGGCAGCATCAAAATCCACTATTTTTAAGTGGATTCGGCGAGTTATAATTTAGGCTTATGGTTTAAAAGGTAAGATTCCGGCTTTTCAAGTCAAGGCGCACTCTACCAGAGCAATTAGTGCTTCTTGAGCAGTGCATCACCAGGCCTCCATGGCTCAGATCTGCAAGGCTGCAAATTGGTCTTCAGTACATACATTCACCAGGTTTTATCAGGTGGATGTAAAAAGGCATGAGGATATCGCCTTTGGGTGCAGTGTGCTGCAGGCAGCGGTATAGGTCCTCAAGTCTGTGGGTGCCCTGCGGGTTGTGTCTCCCTCCCCTCAAATAGCATTGCTATGGGACATCCCATATAGTTTATAACTATGGCTCTGTGTCACGTGATGTACGATAAAGAAAATAGGATTTGTATAACAGCTTACCTGTAAAATCCTTTTCTTGGAGTACATCACGGGACACAGAGGTCCCTTCCCTCTTTTGGGAGTTGTGTATATTGCTTTGCTACAAAACTGAGGTACTCCTGGTAGGAGGAGGGGTTATATAAGGAGTGAACTTCCTGTATTGGGTGTGCCAGTGTTCATCACCTGAAGGTGCCTATATACCCATATAGTTAATAACTATGGCTCTGTGTCCCTTGATGTACTCCAAGAAAAGGATTTTACAGGTAAGCTGTTATAAAAATCCTATTTTGCCACCACATCATTGTTTTTTTAATGAATATTTCTTTAATTTGTTAGTGCATTATTGTATATGTCACAGATCAGTACAATGTTTTTAGATCCACATGATGTAATTTCCTGCCTGAAAAAAAGTAAATAAAAATGAATATACACATTAGACAGTGTTAAACACACTGGTTCTGTGATTTTGTGAAATGTCGTACTGATCTGTGACTTATGCAGTGCTGGAGTCATTAAAGGTGCCTTGCTGCCCCTCTGCATTGTTTCTATGTGGCTAGGACCTCATGAGCCACATAACCTGCTAGTTGGACAGCCCTGTTCTATTACATGTGATCACATGCACCGACTGCACACAAACATGTCCAGACGATATACTATACTAGAACAGACTTAAAGGATAAGTCTACCGTAACACTAAAATCTCTACATCTACAGACATCCACAATCTAACACTAGCTATCCCTGTAAAGAAGGAATCAGTATACCATAGTTGCCAACATTGTAAAAAATTAATAGAGACACGTTTTTGTCTGTGGGCAGAGTCTTATAATTAGGAGACGGGGCATTTATTTCTAGACGGTCTTTAGTGGGGGGGAAGAAAAATGCTGTGCGAAAAATGGGCGTGGTTTAAACTAAATATTGGGGATGGCTTAAAGAGGGCTTGGCTCAATGGCGTGTGGTTTGAGTCGGAGATGAACGACGGATGGAGGGAAAAGGAAAGAAGGAAATAGGGAGGGAAGGAGAGAGAAGGAAGGAAAGAGAGAGGGATGGAGGGACAGCAGGCCCAGATCCTACACCACAATAGAAATATGTGTATTCCATAAAGTTTAACAATCAGCAGATAAAGATACTGCAAGATACTCCAAACACCTGGTGTTAGCGCTTCAATCGTCCCGGCACCATGGTTGTTATGGTGAAAGGATGATTGAAACGCATTATTTCTATTATTACATTGTAATATGAAATGAAATAGTTCAACTCAACATAATGCAGAATCAGTGGGAGCCCTGAGTGTGTTACTTGTCACGTCGCCTGCCACCAGATGCCATCAGGTGTCCCCAGCTGAGTCCCTCCTTACACCAGGCATTCCCAGCAGAGTCCCTCCTTACATCAGGTGCCCCAATAGAGTCTCCCCTTATATCAGGTGTCCCCAGCAGAGTCCCTCCTTACATAAGGTGTCCCCAGCAGAGTCCCTCCATACATCAGGTGTCCCCAGCAGAGTCGCTCCTTACATCTGGTGCCCCCAATAGAGTCCTTCCTTACATTGGGTGTCCCCAGCGGAGTCCCTCCTTACATCAGGTGTCCCCAGTGGAGTCTCTCCTTACATCAGGTGTCCCCAGCAGAGTCCCTCCTTACATCAGGTGTCCCCAGCAGAGTCCCTCCTTACATCAGGTGTCCTCAGTGGAGTCCCTCCTTACATCAGGAGTCCCCAGCAGAGTCCCTTCTTACATCAGGTGTCCTCAGCAGAGTCCCTCCTTACATCAGGTGTCCCAAGCAGAGTCCCTTCTTACTTAAGATGTCCCCAGCAGAGTCCCTCCTTACATCAGGTGTCCCCAGCGGAGTCCCTCCTTACATCAGGTGTCCCCAGCAGAGTCCCTCCTTACAACAGGTGCCCCCAGCAGAGTCCCTCCTTAAATGAGGTGTCCTCAGCGGAGTCCCTCCTTTCATCAGGTGTCCCCAGCAGAGTCCCTTCTTACATCAGGTGTCCTCAGGGTAGTTCCTCCTTACATCAGGTGTCTCTAGCAGAATCCCTTTTTACATCAGATGTCCCCAGCGGAATCCCTCCTTACATCAGGTGGCCCCAGCGGAGTCCCTCCTTACATCAGGTGCCCCCAGCAGAGTCTCTCTTTACATCAGGTGCCCCCAATAGAGTCCCTCCTTACATCAAGTGTTCCCAGTGGAGTCCCTCCTTACACCGGTGTCCCCAGTGGAGTCTCTCCAGGTGTCTCCAGCGGAGTCCCTCCAGGTGTCTCCAGTGGAGGTGTCCCTCATGAGGAGTCCCTCCTTACATCAGGTGTCCCCAGTGGAGTCCCCCTTACATCACAGGTGTCCCCAGTCGAGGTGTTCCACATCAGGTGTCCCCAGAGGAGTCCCTCCTTAATCAGATGTCCCTAGCAGAGTCCCTCCTTACATTAGGTATCACCAGCGGAGTCCCTCCTTACATTAGGTGTCCCCAGCGGAGTCCCTGCTTACATTAGGTGTCCCCAGGGGAGTCCCTCTTTACATCAGGTGTCCCCAGTGGAGTCCCTCCTTACATCAGGTGTCGCCAGCGGAGTACCTCCTTACATTAGGTGTCCCCAGCGGAGTCCCTGCTTACATTAGATGTCCCCAGGGGAGTCCCTCTTTACATCAGGTGTCCCCAGCGGAGTCCCTCCTTACATCAGGTGTCCCCAGCAGAGTCCCTCCTTACATCAGGTGCCCCCAGTAGAGTACCTCCTTACATCAGATGTCCCCCCTTACATCACAGGTGTCCCCAGTTGAGGTGTCCCACATCAGGTGTACCCAGAGGAGTCCCTTCTTAATGAGGTGTCCCTAGCAGAGTCCCTACTTACATCAGGTGTCCCTAGCGGAGTTCTCCTTACATCAGGTGTCACCAGCTGAGTCCCTCCTTACATTAGGTGTCCCCAGGGGAGTCCCTCCTTACATCAGGTGTCTCCAGCGGAGTCCCTCTTTACATCAGGTGTCCCCAATAGAGTCCCTCCTTACATAAAGTGTCCCCAGCGGAGTCCCTCCTTACATCAGGTGTTCCCCCCGGAGTCCCTCCTTACATCAGGTGTCCCCAGCGGAGTGCCTCCTTACATCAGGTGTCCCCAGCGGAGTCCCTCCTTACATCAGGTGCCCACAATAGAGTACCTCCTTACATCAGATGTACAATGGAGTCCCTCCTTACATCAGGTCTCCCTAGCGGCGTTCTCCTTACATCAGGTGTCCCCAGCGGATTCCCTCCTTACATTAGGTGTCCCCAGCGGAGTCCCTCCTTACATCAGGTGTCCCCAGTGGAGTCCCTCCTTAAATCAGATGTCCCCAGCAGAGTTTCTTCTTACATCAGGTGCCCCAATAGAGTCCCTTCTTACATCAGGTGTCCCCAGCGGAGTCCCTCCTTACATCAGGTGTCCCCAGCGGAGTCCCTCCTTACATCCGGTATCCCCAGCGGAGTCCCTCCTTACATCAGGTGTCCCCAGCAGAGTCCCTTCTTACATCAGGTGCCCCCAATAGAGTCCCTCCTTACATCAAGTGTCCCCAGTGGAGTCCCTCCTTACACCGGTGTCCCCAGTGGAGTCTCTCCAGGTGTCTCCATCGGAGTCCCTCCAGGTGTCTCCAGTGGAGGTGTCCCTCATGAGGAGTCCCTCCTTACATCAGGTGTCCCCAGTGGAGTCCCCCTTACATCACAGGTGTCCCCAGTCGAGGTGTTCCACATCAGGTGTCCCCAGAGGAGTCCCTCCTTAATCAGATGTCCCTAGCAGAGTCCCTCCTTACATTAGGTGTCGCCAGCAGAGTCCCTCCTTACATTAGGTGTCCCCAGCGGAGTCCCTGCTTACATTAGGTGTCCCCAGGGGAGTCCCTCTTTACATCAGGTGTCCCCAGTGGAGTCCCTCCTTACATCAGGTGTCGCCAGCGGAGTACCTCCTTACATTAGGTGTCCCCAGCGGAGTCCCTGCTTACATTAGGTGTCCCCAGGGGAGTCCCTCTTTACATCAGGCGTCCCCAGCGGAGTCCCTCCTTACATCAGGTGTCCCCAGCAGAGTCCCTCCTTACATCAGGTGCCCCCAGTAGAGTACCTCCTTACATCAGATGTCCCCCCTTACATCACAGGTGTCCCCAGTTGAGGTGTCCCACATCAGGTGTACCCAGAGGAGTCCCTCCTTAATCAGGTGTCCCTAGCAGAGTCCCTACTTACATCAGGTGTCCCTAGCGGAGTTCTCCTTACATCAGGTGTCACCAGCGGAGTCCCTCCTTACATTAGGTGTCCCCAGGGGAGTCCCTCCTTACATCAGGTGTTTCCAGTGGAGTCCCTCTTTACATCAGGTGTCCCCAATAGAGTCCCTCCTTACATTAGGTGTCCCCAGCGGAGTCCCTCCTTACATCAGGTGTTCCCACCGGAGTCCCTCCTTACATCAGGTGTCCCCAGCGGAGTGCCTCCTTACATCAGGTGTCCCCAGCGGAGTCCCTCCTTACATCAGGTGCCCACAATAGAGTACCTCCTTACATCAGATGTACAATGGAGTCCCTCCTTACATCAGGTCTCCCTAGCGGCGTTCTCCTTACATCAGGTGTCCCCAGCGGATTCCCTCCTTACATTAGGTGTCCCCAGCGGAGTCCCTCCTTACATCAGGTGTCCCCAGTGGAGTCCCTCCTTAAAACAGGTGTCCCCAGCAGAGTTTCTTCTTACATCAGGTGCCCCAATAGAGTCCCTATTTACATCAGGTGTCCCCAGCAGAGTCCCTCCTTACATCAGGTGTCCCCAGCGGAGTCCCTCCTTACATCCGGTGTCCCCAGCGGAGTCCCTCCTTACATCAGGTGTCCCCAGCAGAGTCCCTCCTTACATCAGATGTCCCCAGTGGAGTCCCTCCTTACATCAGATGTCCCCAGCGGAGTCCCTCCTTACATCAGGTGTCCCCAGGAGAGTCCCTCCTTACATCAGGTGTCCCCAGCGATGTCCCTCCTTACATCACAGGTGTCCCCAGTGGAGTCTGTCCAGGTGTCTCCAGCAGAGTCCCTCCTTACATCAGGTGTCCCCAGTGGAGTCCATCCTTACATCACAGGTGTCCCCAGTAGAGGTGTCCCACATCAGGTGTCCCCAGAGGAGTCCCTCCTTAATCAGGTCTCCCTAGCGGAGTTCTCCTTACATCAGGTGTCCCCAGCGGAGTCCCTCCTTACATTAGGTGTCCCCAGCGGAGTCCCTCCTTACATCAATCAGGTGTCCCCAGCGGAGTCCCTCCTTACATCAGTTGTCCCCAGCGGAGTCCCTCCTTACATCAGTGTCTCAGCAGAGTCCCTCTTTACATGTCCTTACATGCCGCCTTACATCTCCTTATGGTCTCCACACCTTTTACAGAAGACCAACTCATGGAGGTGGAAGGGAAGACCCAATAGGTGGACCCTGGGTTCTGACTCTTGTTTCTTCTTCGCGATAGCTGGTCTTCTGTAAAATGTCGGCTGGCGGAGACAATTCACAATGGCGGCCACAGACCTCTAGCAGCGGCAAAAAAAATTGGGAAAACGCAGATTTCCCAGGACATTTCCTGGGAAACGGTAAGACCAGGACAAAGGTCTAAATACCAGGAATGTCCCTGAAAATTCAGGACAGTTGGCAACTATGGTATACATACCTTTTTTTAAGCCGATCCGATCCAATCCCCAGCAAAGTCCCTCCTTACATCAGGTGTCCCCAGCGGAGTCCCTCCTTACATCAGGTGTTCCCAGCAGAGTCCCTTCTTACATCAGGTGTCCTCAGCAGAGTCCCTCCTTTCACTAGATGTCCCCATCAGAGTCCCTCCTTACATCGGATGTCCCCAGCAGAGTCCCTCCTTACTTCAGGTGTCCCCAGCGATGTCTCTCCTTACATCAGGTGTCCCCAATGGAGTCCCTCCTTACATCACAGATGTCCCTAGCAGAGTCCCTCCAGGTGTCTCCGGTGGAGTCCGTCCAGGTGTCCCCAGCGGAGTCCCTCCTTACATCAGGTGTCCCCAGTGCAGTTCCTCCTTACATCAGGTGTCCCCAGTGGAGTCCCTCCTTACATCACAGGTGTCCCCAGTGGAGGTGTCCCACATCAAGTGTCCCCAGAGGAGTCCCTTCTTAATCAGGTGTCCCTAGCGGGGTCCCTCCTTACATCAGGTGTCCCTAGTGGAGTTCTCCTTACATCAGGTGTCCCCAGCAGAGTCCCTCCTTACATCAATCAGGTTTCCCCAGCGGAGTCCCTCTTTACATCAGGTGTCTCCATCGGAGTCCCTCCTTACATCAGGTGTCCCCAGCGGAGTCCCTCCTTACATCAGGTGTCCCCATCGGAGTCCCTCCTTACATCAGTGTCTCAGCAGAGTCCCTCTTTACATGTCCTTACATCCCGCCTTACATCTCCTTATGGTCTCCACACCTTTTACAGAAGACCAACTCGTGGAGACGGAAGGGAAGAACCAAGAGGTGGACCCTGGGTTCCGACTCTTGTTTCTTCTTCGCGATAGCTGGTCTTCTGTAAAATGTCGGCTGGCGGAGACAATTCACAATGGCGGCCACAGACCTCTAGCGGTGGCACAAAAAATAGTGAAAACGCAGATTTCCCAGGATATTTCCTGGGAAACGGTAAGACCAGGACAAAGGTCTAAATCAGTGGTTCTCAACCTGGGGGTCGAATGATGATTTGCCAGGGGTCACCGAATCCTGGGCTGTTCTTGAAGCCTGCACTGCTCTACCAGCCTTTTTGCGGCCGCCCAGCAGGGCTGTCTTTGGAGCCCGTGGCAAGGCATGGCTAGGGGGCAGCGACTAGAGGGCAGCTGACTGGTGAGGAATGTGAAGTGGGAGGGGCTGAAGGAGACCCTATCTCCTGATTTCGGCATAGGTGTCACTGCTATGAGACACCACAAATTCAGAGACACAGTGAATCCAGAGACACAGTGAATAACACTACCTGTGAGTATAGTTGCCATAAAAGTCCCCACTTCAGTTCTCAGATCAGCAGATGACCTTGATCAAGAGCACCTAAGTTGGCTGATTAGAATTCCCCCCAGCACTGACACTGATCCCAACTCCCCATCAGCACTGTCACTCATCCCAATCCCCCCACCAAGAAGAAAGAGGAGACATAAAAATAGAGAATACATGGAGGGGAGAGAAAAAGAGGGGAAGGAACAAAGAAAAAGGGAGAGAAAGATTAAGACAAAGAACAAGAAAGATGGCTAGAGAGAGGGATGGTGAAAAAAAACAAGAAATTAGGATAGAGAGACATAAAAGGGAAAGAAAGGAGAACAAAATGAAAGAGTGGTACATCCTAAAACGTACCATAAGGGGTTTTAATACTGTACGAGTGGAAGGGACTCAGGGAGTGTCTGTGGGTTAGGGGGGCGATTTACTTGATGTCTTGCCTTGGGTGCTGACAACCCACACTACGAAAATAATTTTACTGTTAGGGGTCCCCACAACTTGGGAAATTTTATCAAGGGGCCATGGCACTAGAAGGGTTGAGAACCACTGGTCTAAATACCAGGAATGTCCCTGAAAATTCGGGACAGTTGGCAACTATGGTATACATACCTTTTTTTAAGCCGATCCAATCCAATCTCCAGCGCCGGGAAGCTCTGCAAAGGACACGTCCGACAACGGCTGCGAAATGAATGGGAAATGATGTCACCCATACACTTACTGTGGGGCTTCCGTTTTCAGACGTGTCCTCTGCACCCGCCCATACAGGGAAGCCGCAGATAACAGCTCAGCGTGGAATCGGATCGGCTTCAGACAAGGCATATATACTGGTTTGTTCTTTACAGGGCTAGATAGGTAAGTGTTAGATTGTGGATATCTGTAGATGTAGAGATTTTAGTGTTAAGGTGGACTTATCCTTTAAAATATATATATATATATATATATATATATATATATATATATATATTTTTTTTTTTTTTTTACTGTATCCACAGCTCAGTATGCAACGTCTTCATCTTTTAATCCTTGCCTTTATTCCAGTTTAATTCAGTGCCATGACTACTGCCCCATGTTTCCTGTTTAAGGGTTGCTCCTTCCTCTTGCAGCATCCTATTGAGTCACCCTTGCATGCTGGGACTGGAGTTGTGTCTCCCTACACTGTGTGCATCAAAAGAAATACACAACCCCGTAGCCTAGGATGGCAAGGCACATCTCTGCTTCCCACTTCTTCCTCCCACCTCCCTTCTCCAAGTTGCCTGACTGTAGACTGTACTGTCCACTATTAACTCTTTCCTGTGAAGACCGGTGGTTTAGGAAAGCAGCACAGAGAGGGCAGGAGCCAGCAGCATTGAAATTTGTAAACTGCAAATGCTTGGGGTAAGAATTTTTAAACACAAATTTTAATGAGATATGTTTATTTTATTGTGCTCAATGTATTAAGCTAAAATATGCTGAGGATTTAATACTACTTTAACATGTCCATTGGTCAAACTGACTAAAAGGTGTGCATCCTGAGCTCCGTAATCCATGACAATTTCCAACGTATAACATGGACAACATGCGTTACAAGTGGTACCAGTTCTCTAAAACCAGGGAGAGTCAAATGTGTAAACATGGTGCATGCCGTACTGAGCTCGATCCCACACACCAAATGAAAAAAACGATTAATAAAAAAAAAATGTTAGCAGAAAAGGAGATATTTTTAAGAAATCTGTTTGGTTAAGAAGAGCAACACTTTCACTGTTGTTACCTATTTCCTTTTCTTAAAGAAAGAAAAAGAAGTGGACTTGTTTGAGGTAAACGACAGCTTAACCGCTTGCCGACCGGCTCACGCCAATATACGTCGGCAGAAGGGCATGCACAGGCATATTTACATACCTGTACGTTGCTATTTAAGAAGCAGTTTGCGGGCGCGCGCGCCCGCCGCCGAGCTCAATGACTGCGATCGTGGGTCCTGTGGACTCGATGTCCGCGGGCATACCCGCGATCATCCCACTGAGAGGAAGAACAGGGAAATGCTGATGTAAACAAGCATTTCCCCGTTCTGCCTGGTGACACTGATCACAGCTCTCTGTAATCGGGAGCGGTGATCAGTGTCGTGTCACACATAGCCCCTCCTCTCCAGTTAGAATCACTCCCTAGGACACACTTAACCCCTTCACTGCCCCCTAGTGGTTAACCTCTTCACTGCCAGTCACATTTACACAGTAATCAATGCATTTTTAATCGCACTGATTGCTGTATAAATGTGAATGGTCCCAAAATAGCGGCAAAAGTGTCCAATGTGTCCGCCATAATGTCGCAGTCACGATAAAAATCATTGATCGCCGCCATTACTAGTAAAAAAAAAAAAAAAAATTATTAATAAAAATGCCCTTGTTACCTCCTCTCATGCTCGCCTTCAGGACTTCTCCAGAGCCTCTCCCATCCTCTGGGACTCCCTGCCCCAGTATGTCCGATCAGCCCCTACCCTGTCCACCTTTAGGAGATCCCTGAAAACTCATTTATTCAGGGAAGCCTATCCCACACCCACATAACAACTGTCCCCGAGCCACCCCCATCAAATCATTCTCTGCAGCTAATACCTTTTGTACCACCACCCCCTCCCTTTCAAATGGAAGCTCTACGAGCAGGGCTCTCCTGTACCTTTTGTATTGAACTGTTCTGTAATTGTGTTGTCCTCCCTATACATTGTAAAGTGCTGCGTAAACTGTTGGCGCTATATAAATCACGTATAATAATAATAATAATAAAACTATCCCCTATTTTTTAGATGCTATAACTTTTGTGCAAACCAATCAATAAACGCTTATTGTGATTTTTTTTACCAAAAATATGTAGAAGAATACGTATTGGCCTAAACTGAGGAAAAAAAATGCCTTTTTATATATTTTTTGGGGATATTTATTATAGCAAAAAGTAAAAAATATTGCGTTTTTTTTCAAAATAGTCGCTATTTTTTTGTTTATAGCGCAAAAAATAAAAAACGCAGAGGTGATCAATTACCACCAAAAGAAAGCTCTATTTGTGGGGAAAAAAGGACGTCAATTTTGTTTGGGTGCAACGTCGCACGACCGCGCAATTGTCAGTTAAAGCGACGCAGTGCCAAATTGCAAAAAGTGCTCTGGTCTTTGGCCAGCCAAATGGTCCGGGGCTGAAGTGGTTAAAGTTAATTCCAAGATATTACTGAACTCAAAATGTTCCAATGGAACTCCTTTAACTTGTTTAAAACGGTATTAAATCCAAAAACCAAAAATGTAATATATCACAGCTTACCAATCATTAGATGTGGTGGCTGCATTCATTTTCTTTTCTTAGGCCCCCCCCCCCCTGTTTTCACCTGGTGATCTGGCCAGTAACACACCTCCTGTATTAGAGTGCCTACACTCTGGATGAAGAAGCACAGGGGGCACAGCAGCACGGTTAATCTGGGGGAGGGTAATGTTAGATGTACTAGCAGATTTAGATAAACTAAAAATGTACTAAAACTCCAGCTCACTGCAGTTACAGCAACATTTTTGTTTCTTTTAGGATAAAGGTTTTACACAAATAAATAAAAGGTGATCATTGTAAGCACCCCTGTCTGTAGTAAAGGGTTTGTTTTAACACTCGTAACTGATACATTTATAGGACAGCTTGTTCTTTTTAAAAACAACAGACTTACTGGCTGGATCACCAGGAGAAAAATAAAAGAAAGAAAAAGCATAAAAACAAAACAAAAAAAAACGAATATAGCCGTCACATCTAAGAATTAGTAAGCTGCAATCTAATAAATGTTTGCTTTTGGGTTTAATACCTCTTTAAATCAAGTATTGTTTTGTTTCTTACCCTTATTGGTGAGAGTTCTAGATACAGAAACAAAATAACACATGAATATATTTGTAAAAGCAAACTTTTACACCATGGTTACAAGGAACCATTGGGTATTGAATTTCATTCAGAAGCGACTGAACTGATCATTTGTTTGGGCAACAATAATCTCCATATTTAACAAGAGATTTCCCATATTCTCTTCCTCCTCAAATATCCAGTATAAACAGTGCAGAATGTGTAAAGAAGGCAAATCATAAGAACGAAAACAACAGCACCATCTAGTGGAATATTGAGCTCTAAACCCTGAAATGCACGTTTATTTATTTTACAAAGACAAGCTATATTATTTATATCCATATAAAATGTAAAAGGAAACAAAAATACGCAAAAAGTGGTTCTAAAAATTGAAATGATTTTTATTGAAGAATTCAATAATAAAAAAAAGTCCAGTGATGTTTCTAGCCCAGATGCAATGCCACAATGTTAGTATAGTGTGAAGACACCTCCAAGTGTCACTCATTCAGTCTCCACTTATCTCTCACTAAGCATAGATGATTCCAAGGGTGCAGCACAGGCCATACAAATATTTGTAGACATTTTCAGGCTGCTGCAATAAGGCAAAGATCAAATTATAAAGTGCAATAACAGAATTCATCTTTCAGGAGTCTGATTCAGGACTAGTTCACACCTCATGCGCTTCAGTGTTTTTTTTTTTTTTTTCTGCATCCAAAACGCAAAGAAAGTAGGTTACATGGTTTTCAACGGCATAAATTCATACCAGTGCTTGCAGGTCCAGTGCATTCCAGTTCCAGAAATAGTAAAACATGCTACATTTTTCTTGCACTGAATTGTACTGGAATGCAGTAAAACGCATGAACAATGCACCGGAACACACCTACATGCATCGAAAACCGGACTCCAGTACAATGAAAAAAAAAAAAAAAAGCATCTGGAACGCAGAAAGGCATCAAAAATGTGCATGTGCAGAAATGCATCTGGTGGCTGGTTTCTATAGATTGCAGCACTTTGCATTCCAGCTTTGTTTTTCGCACTGCCTTACTGAAAAAGTCTGTTAAGTTTACACAAGCATTAACAAGAAAAGCATGTTAAAAGACACGTGGGTCACATACAGCTTTGGCACTTTTGGCAAGTTTTTGATGTGTTTAGGAGTAGTTTATAAAGTGCTGTCTATAGTGAAGGTTCTCATTTATTCAGGTCATGGCTAGTAGTAGTTAGTCACACTCAGTCTTATTATGTAAGGCTGAAAACATTTTGCATTTTTCTATCTCTCTTAAGAGCCCTTCCTCCAGTCAGTGGTGTTTTGGCTGAAAAAAAAAAAAAAAAAAAGAAAAAAAAGTTTGACACCTGTAAACACATGTAACACGTTTAGGCTCATTTAGGAGCATCAAGCACTTGGGTGTTGATTCATTTCATTGGCCAGAATAATAATTTATTCTGGCCATTGAAATGAATTAACGCTTAAGTGCTAAACATGCCTAGCGCGTTTGGATCCCACTGCTCCTGGACACGCTGGCAGTGGTTATTTTTCTGCCTCTAAACTCCTACGTGTGGATGGATACATAGGCCAACATGCAGGGTCATTAAGGGGCAGAAAAAAGAACACCAGATGCCCCTAAGAGCAGCATCAACATCCAGTGTGTATGAGACCTAAATCTCTAATGAGTGTCAGGAGCATGTTCCAGCATTTCTAACCCTGCTAATAACTTAATCCATTCACCATGGAATGTGTCAAGGCAGATGTTGATTGTCAAGAAACAGCTGTCTAAGGCTGCTTTCACACTGAGGCGCTTCACAGGTGCTATAGCGCTAAAAATAGCACCTGCATAGCGCCTGTAAAGAGCCTCTCCTCTCACTCCAGTGTGAAAGCCCGAGTGCTTTCACACTGGAGGGGTGCGCTGGCAGGATGCTAGGAAAAGTCCTGCAAGCCGCATCTTCGCCGAAGTGCCGGCAAAGAGCCGATGCAGTGGCCTTTTGTGGGCGCTTTTAACCCTTTTTCGGCTGTTAGCAGGGGTTAAAAGCGCCCCGCTAGCAGCCGAAAAGGTCCACAAAAACGACGGCAAAGCACCGCTAAAAATAGCAGCGCTTTCCTGCCGACACCCCCAGCGCTCCAGTGTGAAAGTAGCCTAAAGCTTTTAGAAAACCTTGTGAAATAGTTTTTATTTTTGGAAGGAAATGCATTAAAAGCAATAGCTTCCTGAACCATTTCTGAGATCCTGAGGGCTTGCCTACACCTGCAGCAACTCTAGCTGCCCATTCAAGTGATCTACACAACTCTGTATCCTGGCCTAGGCCAGGACTTTGCAGGGGGGCAGCATGGAAAGAGTCCCTGCCGGCTTGCGCTACACTGTTAGTTTAGCACCAGTCTTATGGGGTGGACTGGGCTGAGAGCCAAATTAGTCTAGCACCCCCATAAAGCGGCCGCATTACTTCCAGTATGTGGGCGGCCGGTATTCCACAACTGGGGGAGGGACGCCGCTTCTGATTTTGACTGTCCTATCGTCCTGGACCGCAAACCTTCCTCACTGTGCTGTATGATTTCTGCTGCACCGTTGGCATGGTTATATCTTCTTACTCCTCTCCATAAAATTATCAGAAATTTATGCCTACAGTAGAATTATAGGCAACACTTTTTTTTTTCCATTTTGGATAGAATAAGGGAGGGTTATAGCCCCTGTCAGTTCATTTTTTACCATCCCTGTCCCATTGCAGATATTTCCCTTCACTTCCTGCCCCATAGCCAAACAGGAAGTGAGAGGAAATCTATGAAAATTAAGGGAATCCATGTCCCCACTGGAAAATTTCAGGTCGGGTCTTAAAAAGCAAGGGGTGTGGCCTTGACAGGAAGGGGTGGGTCATATTTAAATTAAGGGGTGCACGAGTTTAGTCAGGCCTAGGGCAGCACAAAACCTAAATATACCACTGGTTGCACACCGCTACAGCAAGCCCCCTCTCACTCAAATGGGTCATGTTTGGCAGCGGTACTGCCCACTGAATGTGACAAGAGGTACAGCTGGTAACATTTTTGTTATGCCATGTGTACAACCCCCTCCAGCTGTTGTGCAAGGTTAAGGGGGGGGTGGGGTAAAACCAGGACTCCACCCCCCTCAAACGCAAGTGTAAATAAGGCCTAAGGGCTTGTTTACAGCACTATCCTTGCGTTTACTTTGCAGTTCCGCATGCTCATTTATATGCCATTGCTGTGGATATTTTAAGCATTATTTTTTTTCTACTAAGTCGCATTTACACGTGTTTGCATGTGTTCACATGCATTTCAGTACAACTACATACATAAAGATGCATACTTTTTTTTTTATATATACACCGCGAGCTGTAAACCAGGTTCATTATTCTTGTATATGCATTCACAAAAATGCATTTGACTGCATGGGGTGTAAATGAGCCCTGAGGCACATTCAAGGGGGGGGGGGGGGGGAGCATGCACGGATCTAAAGAAATCTATTTGCAGTAGAAAAAAAAATGGTTTTGCACCTAAGCAGTTGCCATTAGAACGGCTTAAAAAAAAAAACTTCTTAAAAGTGAGCAGTATGGGATGCCCTAGTAATCAGTTTTATCTTCAGATTTGCCATATTTTTCTATTGTGGCTAGATAAGTGTTTTGACCATATCCAACTGTTGTTTTATTGGTTGGTAAACTAAAGTGTGATTGATTTGTATGGTCGGCACAATGGGGGTTATTTATTAAACTGGAGAGTGCAAAACGTGGTGCAGCCCTGCATAGAAACCAATCAGTTTTCCCGTTTTATTGTCAAAGTTTAACTGAACAAGCTGAAGTTAGACGCTTATTTACTACCATGCACAGCTGCACCAGATTCTGAGTGCACCAGTTTTAGTAAATCAACCCCATTATTTGAATGAGAGAATGGTTACTGAGCATTCTAATAAATATGAAAGGAATATGACTATTATTGTATTGGATCAAGCATTCTTGGATAAAATGCAATACAGTAGCTGTGTCATATTTAATTTGTACACCATTTTAATTACCAAACTGAACTTTGATTGTGCCTTTTAGTCCTTCTGAAGCCATAACTGGCATGCAATATTGCCGGTCACTGGTAAAGACACATGGAATGTTTTATATGGCAGACTAGTCAGAGCCTATCTGGACGGAAGAGGAATTTCTTCATATGTAATTGTAATGTAAGGAGGTTTCATAGGTAAATACCAATATTCAAAATTATAAAACAGATAAAAAGTCTTCTGCAACACCGATTTCCCATAAATGTCGAGGATGCTTAAAAGAAGTTCTTTAAATGATTGATGAGGTCTATAAGGGAAATAAAACTTGCGAATTTCAGTTGCTAGTGACTTGTTCCCATGTGGGCCGAAAATGGAGCTTCCATTCCCCAGATACACAGGCTCTCCACTATACAAGAACAAGCGTGTATAGTTTGTCTGAACGCTCTTCTTGAAGGTGGCGCCAAGCTCTGATAATTTCTGGTAGGTCCGTAGCACAAATTTGCTGCAGTCATAGGAATCAAACCACAGAGTTGAGTTAGGTGCCACCGATTCCCTCACAGTCCACGTCTCATAGTAAATGCCAGTGTTGTTATCTTCTTTTATCCATTTTGCCAACTGATTAAACATGGAACCTTTTATATTAAAGAGAAGTAAACTAAGTTACAATCCACGAAAAGTATGAGAAATCCGATTTTCATCTGCTAAACGTGAGATATGTAATGGTTAAATTGTGCTTGGGAAGGGACCAGCGTCTGCATGTAACTTTTGGCTGGCCTGCTGGTTCCTAATGCTACATATACAACAGTGAGGGAGAAAAAATGTATTTGATCCCCTGCTGATTTTGTACATTTGCCAACTGACAAAGAAATGATCAGTCTATAATTTTAATGGTTTATTTTCATAGTGAGAGACAGAATAACAACAAAAATATCCAGAATAACGCATTTCAAAAAAGTTATGAAGTGATTTGCATTTTAATGAGTGAAATAAGTATTTGATCCCCTATCAAACAGCAAGATTTCTGGCACCAGGTGTCATCTATGCAGGTAACGAGCTGAGATTAGGAGCTTCTGTCCACAGAAGCAATCAGATTCCAATTCTCTCCACCATGGCCAAGAACAAAGAGCTGTCCAAGAATGTCAGGGATAAGATTGTAGACCTACACAAGGCTGAAATGGGCTACAAGACCATCACCAAGCAGCTTGGTGAGAGGGTTACAACAGTTGGTGCGATTATTCGCAAATGGAAGAAACACAAAATAACTGTCAATCTCCCTCGGTCTGGGGCTCCATGAAAGATCTCACCTTGTGGAGTTTAAATGATTATGAGAACAGTGAGGAATCAGCCCAGAACTACACAGGAGAATCTTGTCAATGATCTCAAGGCAGCCGGGACCATAGTCACCAAGAAGACAATTGGTAACACACTACACCGTGAAAGACTGAAATTCTGCAGCGCCCGCAAGGTCCCCCTGCTCAAGAAAGCACATGCACAGGCCCGCCTGAAGCTTTCTAATGAACATTTGAAAGATTCAGAGGAGAACAGGGTGAAAGTGTTGTGGTCAAATGAGACCAAAATCAAGCTCTTTGGCATCAACCCAACTTACCGTGTTTGGGGGAGGAGGAATGCTGCCTATGACCCCAAGAACACCATCCCCACTGTCAAACATGGCCCAAAACACACGACCAAGGCAATAAAGGAGTGGCTCAAGAAGAAGCACATTAAGGTCCTGGAGTGGCCTAGCCAGTCTCCAGACCTTAATCCCATAGAAAATATGTGGAGGGAGCTGAAGGTTCGAGTTACCAAACGCAAGCCTCGAAACCTTAATGACTTGTAGTGGATCTGAAAAGGGGAGTGGGACAAAATCCCTTCTGAGAGGTGTGCAAACCCGGTGCTTAACTACAAGAAACGTCTGACCTCTGATTGCCAACAAGGGTTTTTGCCACCAAGTACTAAGTCATGTTTTGTGACGGGGTCAAATATTTATTTCACTCATTAAATGCAAATCAATTTATAACTTTTTTGAAATGCATTTTTCTGTCTCTCACTGTTAAAATAAACCTACCATTAAAATTATAGACTGATCCTTTCTTTGTCAGTGGGCAAATGTACAAAATCAGCAGGGGATCAAATACTTTTTTCCCCTCACTGTACATATAGGAGCTGATTGCTACAATTACTAGGTTTTATAGTGCCCATACAAATGGTAACATGTTTTGCCACACATTACCCCAATGCATTCCTTGTAGTGTGGCGTGTTGTAGTGCTTTTGATTATGAATGGCCTGGTAGTGGGTGAGTGGCACTAGAATGCAGGGTGGTTCAATGCCTGGAAACAGGTGAAGTGATATCCTTCCTGATGGTTTTTGTATAGTCCTGGCCCTGATCTTCCAATGACCACAGACACCTCAGTAACATTTCTCCTACTGCTCCATGGGCATTGTTACTCCCACTCATTTAGGAGCACTTAGTACTCCCACTGACATCAAGGCATTTTATGCTCCCACTAACCATAGACTGTCCTGAGTGAGTGCAGTTCCCAAGGTATGTACAGTTGTCATTGTGTAACAAAAACAGTGATGCACACTAGAAACCCAGGAGAATCCCCAAGTGCCTACAAGTCACGCCTCACTAGGAAAGCAAAATAATATACATAACCTAGACAAATGTGTACAATGTGATCTAAAAACTGCAAACTTCCTCAAGGTGGAACACTACAGGCTGGGTTTGGTTAACCCTGCAATGTGGTATATATAACAACTTGGGTGCCTTGTCGCGGCCTCTGCAGCTTACGCATGTATTTGCAAATCTGTGCAAGCTGAACCCCTGTTTTTAATGTGAACTGACAGAAAAATTTGGTTTGTTGCAGGCTGGATGGCAAGTTGAGCAGGGAATTTTTCTTTGTTGTTGTACGAGAGGTGTATAATAACTCCTGGAAATTGGAGCTGCACAAAGCAAACCTTAGCTAGAACATGAAGGAGACGTCTGAATGACTGCTGAAAGTAAACACATCCTCATTCCTGTCCCTGTAGTTTTTACATAGGAGGCTATCAAACCTTCATTTCACATTTGAATCTTTACCTGAGATTGTTGCTACTGGAACTAAAGTTCCATAGGTTCTCCAGTGTTCATCATCTATCCCTTCAAAGAAGCAGGCTGCTCCTTGGTTACACCAGAATGGTTCCTCTATGTCAGACCGTAGGTGGGGGAACGTACAGTTACCGAGTTGGAAGAGCTCATACCATTCTGCAGTGTAATTTTTCCCAGTCAATGAGCTTTTGAATCCAATGGCATCATGCATAATTTTCTACAAAAAAAAAATAAGAAAAAAGAAACAATAATGGCACTGAATAAGCACTTTTAATAAAATAACACATTTATTAACTTGTACTGTCTGCAAAAGCAAGTCTGCCATAGCATTGTGTTGTGATACAGCCCATTTAGGTCCAGGGAGGAATTGTGGATGGAGTTTACCTGCTGCCTAGACTTTGATGTTTTATAAAATAAGCTGTTGGTAATGGTAGATCTGTCTAGAAGTATGCTATGGACTATTCTATGTTTTGAAGTTAGCCCCTACAGTGTATAAATAGTCCATATTTAATATTTAGAGCAAATTATTTTCATGCTAAAAACATATTCCCGAGTGTCAACTGCTACAATCAAAATGAAAGACTCTCAGTAGTACCATAGTGCGTGGAATCACAGGACCATTTATTAGAACACAGCATGCAGTACAGAGAGCTGGAACAGTCATCCCAGCCACACTGCGACTTTAGCCAGCCTACAAAGACATGTCTAGCCTAGGCTGTAGAGTAAATAGGTATGATCGCTCAGTACTACATGCTGCTCTGAGCAGATAGTGGTGACTGTCAGTCACTGCTGTATGCTCTGTCCCTCCAGAGCTCACTGGAGCACTGGGCAGTGGAGGAGGTGGGAGGGGCTTACTCAGGCTCTCAGCGAGAGGCTGAGCCAGATGTCAGTCCAGGTTCCTGGGTGGATCCCAACCATAGGGTCGCAAAGTTTCCCCAGCCTGGACCGGCTGGCTCTGTGACAGCAGCCAACAGCAGGCTTTAGCCCAATGTTGGCTGAAAATGGGTCACAGGAGTGCAGAACGAACTGCACTCCTGTGATCCATAGGAGAAGTATAGCCAAACGTGCTTTGGCTGTACTTCTTCATTAAACTATCATGAAATGTTTACCTATAATTATTTGTGCAGTATTACGTCACTGTGCACAAATTATCTCAGATAAGTATGACAAAACTTATTAGTGATGACTACAGTAAGACCTCATGCACACTGGGACTCCTCTAAACGCTTTTCTCTTGGCAGGAGAAAAGCAGCTCCTAAGCCGCATTTGTTCAAGTGCATTTAGGCACATCAAGTGCTTGTTTATTGATTTCACAGGCCAAAATATTAATTTATCCTGGCCACTGAAATGAAAAAACTATCAAGCGCTAAAAGCGCTTGGCGTTAACACGCGTTTAGATGTGTCAAGCTATTTTTTCTGCTGAAACGCTCGTCTCTTGAACGCACAAGTGATGGGTTTATTTTTTTCTTGTTCACATTTTTTATTGAAGGAAAGAACAATAAATTTCAATAGGATGCATCAGAGAGAAGTCTTCCCCCAGGATAGGGGGAGGCAATAGTAGTATAGTGACTCAATGCAGAGGTAGGGACGCAGCCCTTTGTACCAAAACATAAAAAAAAACCAAAGCATAAAAAGATATCTATCGTAAAGCTACTCGGTGTGGGTTAGGACATTATTGATAAGGGGAATCCAGGAACCAATGTGATTCCTAAAGACAAAGGCTAGTTACCGAGGGCTTCAGTCTTTACCGAGGTTAACAAAACAGACAGGTGTCTAAGAGTCCTCGAAACAGATAAAGGTTAAAATGTAGGATAAAGATTGAGAGCATTTGTAGGCCTGAACTTAGGAGGATTACAGTTGGAGGGGAATGTCCGGCCTCAGCATGATGGACAGATAGATTGTTTAAAGCTGAGAGGTTCAAATCCAGAAGAGAAGAGCTGAAAGGTGAATGAAAAAGAGAGGAAGAGACAAGAGAGGAAGAGGAGAAGCGGAGAGTTGAGAAAGAGGGAAAAGGTAGCTTAGAAGGAAGGGGTGAAGGCCAAGGAGGAAGGTCACTGGGGGGGGGGAGGTATGGGTCTAGTCTAGTCTTGTCTAGTCTCTATGGGTAAACAAAATTACAAAAAATTCTTTACTACTACCCTGAATAGCCTTATCAAAGTCAGGGGGAAGGTAATGGTTGACCCAGGGTTTCCAAAGGCGTTCAAACTTTTTGACCCTGTCTGGGAAAACTGTTCTATTTTAGCATGAATCATGGCTCTGGTAACTCTATTCTTTGCTTCCAAGACAGTGAGGTGGGGGTTTTCCAGGCCTTCACAATGGTTTGCTTTACAGCAGTCATAACCTGTAGGAGTAGCTTGAATTGGAGGTTACATCAGGAGGTTTCTTATTGAGTAGAGCCATGGCTGGGTCGGGGCTAAGGTGCTACCAATAAGGGTGGAAAGGATACGAAAAATGTCATCCAAAAATGATTGGGCTAATGGGCAATTCCACCAGATATGGAGGTTCGTGCCGTTGTCAGGACAACAAGCAGGAGAGTAGGACAGAAGGCATTTGGCAATCCGGGAAAGGACCAGGTACCAGCGCATCAATACTTTGTAGTTAGTTTCAGAAGCTACAACATTCTGTTTTTTTTTTCTGCCTCTAAACTCCTGTAAACGCCTGTGCATGGGACATCATGCACACTTGAGCTCACAAATGCCTGTTTTACAGAGGCTCAATGTTTTTTTTTTTCTGCCTATAAATGCACACATAGGCGTTTACAGGAATTTAGAGGCGGAAAAAAACCCCATTGCGCGTTTTGGCTGAGAAAAACGGCAAAACGTGCCTAAGGCCCCATTCACACTTGTGCGACTTGTCATGCAACTGTTGGACTTTGGACGCGTTTGCGATGCCATTACTTCTAATGGCACCCCAATCGCGCCACAATTTTGCTGGGAGATAAATCGCGCTGCAATCGCGGCAACAACGCGACACTTGTCCCTCATAAAGAAACATGAGCTTCTTTTGGGCGATAGCGTCACGCATTGCGATTTGCTGTAATTGCAGCGCGATTTACTGTACGACAATCACTGCAAAATTGGGGCGCGATGGGGGTGCCATTAGAAGTAATAGCATCACAAATGCACCCTGCATTTTGCAGCCATTTGAAATCGCGGCAATTCTGCCCACGATCATGTGTGAATGCAGCCTGGGTCACTGAGTCCAGATTGGTAGAAAGTTGTGATCATCTGCAGGTGATTTTTAGTACAGTGACCACCTTGAAAATTGCCACTATATCTAAAGCCTATAGAAGTTTGCCTCCACAGTCAGCAGATGCAAAGCAGAAATTTTAATATATTATAGAATTCTTAATACATTTCTAGCAAAGTAAACATAATTAACTTGTTCATAAACACAAGTGTCCATTTTTGTGATCTCTAATCTTTAAAAAAAAAAAAAAAGTAAACCTACAAAATGACCGAGAAGATCTCCATACTTGAATTCCCAAACTGGTGCTTGTAGTCGAAAAATCTCAATGGTGTCTTCATCTTTCATCAAGGGAATAGAGCCATCTGCATATCCAGTAGGGCAAAATGTATACTGGGCTTGACAGTAGGGATCTGTCTTAGGACGATAGTCAAATCGTCTGCATATAAAAAGGAAATTAAAAGTATTAAAATGTATGTGTGAAAAAAAAAAAAATGTCACCTGCTGTATGCATTTACTACAGTTATCTATATATTAAAGCCCAACTCCAAGCCAGCCATAGACAGTTAGAATCTGGGCCGGTTCAGCAGAACTGACCAAGATTCGAACCATGTATGTACCAAGTTGATCGATCAACTTGGGTACAACCAGCCTGTTGGATTTTACATGTGATTATTGCTAACAGCTGTTATAGTATGAGGGGTCTTCAAAATGTTTCCACACTTTTATATTTTTGTTGGAAACGGTGAGGCCGGAAGGGAGTAGATGTTGGTTGTGTCTGAGAGTGTCATGTGATTAGTCTGTCTGGCAAGCCTGCTGACCTTACAGTTTAGTATAAGAGTTGTCACGCTGTGGTGAAGACAGCTGTGAAACTCATAAAAAAAAAAAAAAAAAAAAAGTGTGGAAATGTTTTGAAGAACCCTCGTATATAACACAATCACAATGGCTCCTGGGGAGGGATTCCTCCATCAACACTGTTTGTTGCAGGAAAGGAAATCGCCCTGTCTATGGCCAGCCTAAGCCATCCTGCTGTGTAAGGTCCCATGCACACTGGATGTTTCAGTGCCTTGAAAAAGTATTCATACCCCATGAAATTTTCCAGTTTGTCATATTACAACCAAGATTGTAACTGTATTTTATTGGTATTGTATGTGATAGACCAACACAAAGTGGCACATAATTGTGGATTGTAAGGAAAATGATAAATGTTTTTCAAAATTGTTGAGAAATAAATATCTGAAAAGTGTGGCGTGCATTTGTATTCAGCCCCCTTTACTCTGATACCCCTAACAAAAATCTAGTGGAACCAATTGCCTTCAGAAGTCCCCTAATTAGTAGAGTCCACCTGTGTGTAATTTAATCTCAGTAGAAATACAGCTGTTCCGTGAAGCCCTCAGAGGTTTGTTAGAGAACCTTAGTGAACAAACAGTATCATGAAGGCTAAGGAACAGACAGGTCAGGGATAAAGTTGTAGAGAAGTTTAAAGCAGGGTTAGATTATAAAAAAATATCCCAAGCTTTGAACATCTCATGGAGCACTGTTCAATCCATCATCTGAAAATGGAAAGAGTAATTACACAACTGCAAACCTACCAAGACATGGCCGTCCACCTAAACTGACAGGCAGGGCAAGGTGAGCATTCATCAGAGAAGTGGCCAAGAGGCCCATGGTAACTCTGGAGGAGCTGCAGATATCCACAGCTCAGGTAGGAGAATCTGTCTACAGGACAACTATTAGTCGTGCACTCCACATATCTGGCCTTTATGGAAGAGTGGCAAGAAGAAAGACATTGTTGAAAGAAAGCCATAAGAAGTCCCCTTTGCAGTTTGTGAGAAGCCATGTGGGGGAGACAGCAAACACATGGAAGAAGGTGCTCAGGTCAGATGAGACCAAAATTGAACTTTTTGGCCTAAAAGCAAAACGCTATGGGGGTTATTCACTAAAACGAGAGCATGCAAAATCTAGTGCAACTCTGCATAGAAACCAATCAGCATCGAGGTTTTATTGCCAAAGCTTAATTAAACAAGCTGAAATTAGAAGCTGATTGGCTAAGATACACAGCTGCACCAGATTCTGAGTGTACCAGTTTTTGTAAATCTCCCCCACGTGTGGCAGAAAACTAACACTGCACATCACCCTGAACACACCATCCCCTCCGTGAAACATGGTGGTGGTGGCAGCATCATGTTCTGGGGATATTTTTCTTCAGCAGGGACAGGGAAGCTGGTCAGAGTTGGTTGGAAGATGGATGGAGCCAAATACAGGGCAATCATAGAAGATAACCTGTTAGAGTCTGCAAAAGACTTGAGACTGGGGAAGAGGTTCACCTTCCAGCAGAGCAACAACCCTAAAAGCAGAGCTACAATGGAATGTTTTATATCAAAGCATACTCATGTGTTAGAATGGCCCAGTCAAAGTCCAGACCTAAATCCAATTGAGAATCTGTGGCAAGACTTGAAAATTGCTCTCCATCCAATCTGACAGAGCTTGAGCTATTTTGCAAAGAAGAATGGGCAAAAATGTCACTCTTTTGATGTGCAAAGCTGGAAGAGACATCCCCAAAAAGACTTGCAGTTGTAATTGCAGCAAAAGGTGGTTCTACAAAGTATCGATTCAGGGGGGCTGAATACAAATACACGCCACACTTTTCACATTTTTTTGTAAAAAATGTTGAAAACCATTTATTATTTTCCTTCCACTTCACAATTATGTGCCACTTTGTGTTGGTCTATCATATAAAATCCCAATAAAATACATTTACGTTTTTGGTTGTAACATGACAAAATGTGGAGAATTTCAATGGGGTATGAATACTTTTTCAAGGCACTGTATCTTTCCTAGATGCCTTTCCTCCTGTCAGTGGCATTTTGGCAGAAAAAAACACCTAATGTATTAACGTGCGCTTAGACGCGTCAAGTGTTATTCTGCCAAAATGCAGCTTCTCCTGGATGCACTGACTGTGTTTTTTTTTCTGCCTCTAAACACCCCTGCTTCTAAACTCCTCTAAAAGCCTATGTGTGCATGGACACATAGGCTAACATGAAGGGGCATGCAAAAGCAGGGGGAAAAAAAAAAAAAACACCAGATGTCCCTTGGAGCAGCTGAAAAAATGTCCAGTGTGCATTAAGCCTAACTCATTAAAGTAAAAAAACTGTAGTAAAGTGGAACTTTAGCCATAACAACTTGATAAAAAATAATCTTCTTTAGCAAGGAATATACATTCTACATTAAAGTGGAAGTCCACCCTAACACTAAAATCCCTGCATCTACAGACATCTACGATCCAACACTAACCCTGTAAAGAAGAAATCAGTATGCATACCTTTTTTGCCGCCAATCCGACCTGATCCCACAATGAGCTGTCAGCAGCGGCTTCTCTGTGTGGGCGGGTGCAGAGGACACAGCCGACAAAGGAAGCCCCATAATAACTATGGGTGACGTCACTCCCCATTCATTTCACAGCCCTTGTCGGCTGTGTCCTCGGCAGAGCTTCCGCTGTTGAAGACCGGATCGGTTCTGCTTCAAAAAAGTTATCTATACTGATAGCTTCTTTACAGGGCTAGATAGGTTAGTGTTAGATCTAGGATGTCTGTGGATGCAGGGATTTTAGTGTTAGGGTGGCCTTACACTTTAATAATTATGCTACCAAAATTAGTGTGTGCTGTAAATTGCCTCCAGCATTGGTCCTGTTTCTTCTTGTTGAAAGCTGCCATTTTGCTGAAGCCCAGAGCCCCTGAACAGCAGTAAATCATAAAGTGGAATAAACCCACCCATTGATTTAACGGTTTCAAAAAACAGTTACATTCCTGGAATGCCAGGATTGCTAATTGTCACATTTGATTGTGTCCGCAACCAAAGTGTCAAACCATCAAATGGCTAGAGTCATAACTGACCACATGTGCAGCACCATGGCAGTTGCAGATCAAACAGAAGCAGCTTCCTTGGCTCATAGGAGGGTTTAATTCTGCTTTAAAACTTTCAGCAAATTAGCCTCTACAAGTTCAGCAGTGCCTAAAAATTGAGAGCAACTGAGCATGTGAAGAGCAGGGTGAGACTGTGTATTGCTGGATTTTACATGTTATGGACACTTGATTTTAGGGTTTTACATAGATATACCTGCAAAAGTGGCCAGCCTGAAGTGATCTAGCAGGACTTAATTTTCTGACTAAAGTTCCACTTTAAGGCTGGGTTTACACTTATGCGAATTGGATGTGGGTTTCTTCGCATCCAATTCTCATGACAGGAGACTGTGACCGGCTCTCAATGGAGCCGGTTCACACACCCCTGGGGTGGACATGGAGCGCACTGGAAAAGGGTCCTGTACGTCTTTAGCTCCATTTTAGGTCCGAATTTTGGCCTAAATTCGGACCTGATTCGCACCTGAAACAGAACAGGGACACACCCAACCCCTGCTGTGAGCTGTGCCGCAGCTAGTGTTAACCTGAGCCTAAAGCGGAACTAAACCCTCCTACCATCTTCAGCCTATATAGCTGCCATCTTAGCCTCCAATCTTCAACTCCCGTGGTTCTGCAAATGTGATCAGTTATGACACCAGCCATTGGATGGTTTGACTGTTTTCTAAAACTGTTACATCGATGGGCTTAGTTCTGCTTTAATATCCAATGTGTTTCTTGGGGCTCACTCCTCCCCCTTCATCAGGGCTTAAGAGACTGGCTATTGGGAAACAAGTGCTATAAATGAAATCCGGGTGATCATAAAATCAATTTCTTGGAGCTCGTTAAGGGATAAAGGGATCAATTATTCACAGACAATTTACTGCCTACAGTGTCCAAATCCTCCTGTAGGCAGCAATATAACCAAATGATGTCCGCATAATTGATCCCTGTGTCCCTTAGGCTCCGTTCACACTTTTGCCATGCTAAAATGTACCTTTCAAGTGCACGAAAAGCACATGAGAACTTGTCCCCTTGAAATCCTTAACTGTTCACACATTGGTGAGCTGCATTTTAAAAAGTTCTGCATGCTGCAAAGTTTGTGCCGGTTTCAAAAACACAGCTTTGTGATGGATTTCGGTGCGTTTTTTGAGTCACGTAAATTAGTTTTCTTAGGTGACCAGGGTTGAAACCGCATCTAAAACGCATATGCGTAGCGCTAAATTTGAATGCAATGCATTAAAAGAGTGCTATGGATTTTTGAAAAGGAACTAGGACCTCAGTCCCCACCAACCCTTCTTCAACAATCCTTGGCCACTGCACCATCTCAGTGACAGCTGCAGTGGTGTGGAAGGATTGCTTGTCCTCTACACGTGGTGCTTGCTTCTGCATTCAGGTATGTTTCCAACAGGTACATAAATCTCTTGCCCACACCATCATTTTCCATGTGAAAGTACAATGGAGTTGTGAAGAGGGTGGAAGGCGCTGTATGAATTCCCCCGGAGGTGGCCTAGTCACATAGTACAGAAGGGCTTCTCTACATGATATAGATTGTTCTCATTATGACTGCAGACAATCAGGCATCTTGTCTATAGGGAGTCCTATTGATTACAGATTGGGGTTGATTTACTAAAACTGGAGCGTGCAAAATCTGGTGTAACTCTGCATAGAAACCAATCAGCTTCCAGGTTTTTTGTCAAAGCTTAATTAACTGCTTGTCGACCGTATACTGCAGGCGGCTCTCATGTGCAAAATCCTGCACTTCTGGGTGGCGGTGGCAACCCGCTCTTGCTGTGATTGGACACAGCAGGATCCAATCAGTGCATGCGCCGGGACCTGCTGATCGTTTGAGACACAGGCAGAACCGTGGTCTGACTATGTAAACAAGGCAAATCGCCATTCTGTGAGAAGGGAAGGTTGTGATCCTGTGTTCCTGCTAAGCAAGAACACAGATCTCTGCCTTCCCACAGTACAAACACCTCCCCCACAGTTAGTAATCACTCCCAGGAAACACAATTTTCTTTGATCGCCCCTGATGTTAACCCCTTCGCTGCCAGTGTCATTAGTACAGTGACAGTGCAATTTTTTTTAAGCACTGATCACTATATTAGTGTCACTGGTCCCCAAAAAAGTGTCACTTAGTGTCCAATTTGTCCGCCGCAATGTCGCAGTCCCGCTATAAGTTGCTGATCACTGCTATTACTAGTAAAAAAACAAAAACAAATAAAAAGTCCATAAATGTATCCCATTATTATTATTATACAGGATTTATATAGTGTCAACAGTTTGCGCAGCGCTTTACAACATGAGGACAAACAGTATAGTTACGATACAATTAGGGGGCTCTGCTCAGCAGAGCTACAATCTAGAAATCCCATAGTTTGTAGATGTGATAACTTTTGTGGAACCCAATCAATATACGCTTATTGGGATTTTTTTTACCAAAAATAAGTAGCAGAATACATATTGGCCTAAATTGATGAAAAAAAAAATTTTTTCAATTTTTTTTTTTATTGGGTATTTATACTAGGAAGTAAGAAATATATATATATATATATATATATATATATATATATATATATATATATATATATATATATATATATATATATATATATATATATATATGTATATATATTTTTTTTTTTTCAAAATTGCCTTTTTTTTTTTTGTTTATAGCTCAAAAAAATGAAAACCGCAGAGGTGATCAAATACCACCAAAGCAAAGTTCTATTTGTGGAGGGGGGGATCAATTTTATTTGGGTACAACTTTGCATGACTGGGCAATTTTTAGCTAAAGTAACGCAGTGCCGTATCGCAAAAAAATGGCCTGGTCAGGAAGGAGGGTAACTCTTCCGAAGCTGAAGTGGTTAAACAAGCTGAAGTTAGAAGCTGATTGGCTACCATGCACAGCTGCACCAGATTTTGCACTTTACAGCCTTATGCCGGCCATACATGGTTCGAATTTCGTAAGAATTTTCTTTCGAAAATCGTATAAAAGAATTTTTGTACGAATTTCGCACCATTAGTGGGCTGCAACAACGGCCGATTTTCGTGCGGCAATCAAATTTGAGGAATCGGACATGTTGGAAATTTTTAGAAAAACAAACGATTTTCTAATCAATGATGGGAGAAACGTGCGAGAAATGTAATAAGAAAAGAAAATTTATGGAGAGAAAAGAAGATTCCCAGCCACGAAAATTCTTTTCTGTAGCAACCTGCGGTGAAATTGAAGGCTTGGTCGGACGAATTTCGAAAATCAAAGGTGGCATCATTGGATCACTGAAATGAACTTTCTGATTTTGAAAAGAAAATTTGTTCGAAATTCGACCGTGTATGGCCTGCTTAAGTAAATCAATCTCACTGTGTCTAATAGGCAGAAAGCAGCTCTGGCTTGTTTGTCAGTGTGCTTCATCCACCTCTCAAGTACAGAGTTGTGACTTTCTATCATGTGACAGTGATCAGATAAGAGAAGTCCAGTGTAGTAAGGACATGACTTACCTGTATGGTACGGGCCACAGCCCAGACACACAGCACACTGACACCCCGATCAGAACCAAGGATAGCGCCATCCACAGACCACCCATCACAAGTCTCAGGGTACTTCTCCTCTGCCTTCACAGCAACAGGAAGTCAGTCAAATGACCAATCAGGCTGACAAGCACTTCCTATTTCAAGACCCTTTTTGAGAACTTGTTTTAATTCCTCTACTCATATGTGGGTCACGTGTTAGTTTTATTATTACATTATCTCTATACAGTAATCTTCACGAGGTGCCCCGTTTCCAGGAACCAAGATGGACGCCGGGGGAATTAGGGAAGTGATGTCAGCAACAATGGGTAAGGAAGTAGGTGAGTGGGAGGAGGTTGTGTGGGCGGACAAGGGAGGGGCCAGGGACGGACGTTAGCAGTACACAGTGATACTTGTAATAGAGAGGTGTCTATGCTGTGATGACTACCTTGCATAGTTAGTGGGATGCTGCATCATATAGAGGGTTTAGTGACAGTGTGTTGTGATGATGGATACAACGAGTCAATGAGATGCTGCATCATATGGAAGGCTTAGTGACAGTGTGTTGTGATGGTGGGTACACTGGGGGTTATTTATTAACCGGTTCAATACAGGGCATTTTCACCCCCTTCTTTCCCAGACCAATTTTTAGTTTTCAGCGCTGTCGCACTTTAAACGACAATTGCGCGGTCGTGCGACGCTGTACCCAAACAAAATTGACGTCCTTTTTTCCCCACAAATAGAGCTCTCTTTTGGTGGTATTTGATCACCTCTTTGGTTTTTATTTTTTCTGCTATAAACAAAAGAAGAGCGACAATTTTGAAAAAAACACAATATCATTTAAAAAAAAAAAAAAATTTTCCTCAGTTGCGACATTATGGCGGACACATCGGACACTTTTGACACATTTTTGGGACCATTCACATTTATACAGCGATCAATGCTATAAAATTGCATTGATTCCTGTATAAATGTGACAGGAAGTGAAGGGGTTAACCACTAGGGGGACACAAGGGGTTAAACATGTTTCCTAGGGAATGATTCTAACTGTAGGGGGCGGGGACATACAAGGGGAGGAGACCAATCAGTGTTCCTCTGTACTGGGAACACAGATTGCTCTCCTCTCAACTGACAGGACGTGGATCTGTATGTTTACACACACAGATCCATGGTCCGGCCCGGTTAACGGGCAATCGCGGGTGCCCGGTAGGGATGAGCCGAACACCCCCCTGTTCGGTTCGCACCAGAACATGCGAACAGGAAAAAAGTTAGTTCGAACACCGTTAAAGTCTATAGGATACGAACATGAATAATCAAAAGTGCTAATTTTAAAGGCTAATATGCAAGTTATTGTCATAAAAAGTGTTTGGGGACCTGGGTCCTGCCCCAGGGGACATGGATCAAAGCAAAAAAATGTTTTAAAAACGGCCGTTTTTTCAGGAGCAGTGATTTTAATAATGCTTAAAGTCAAACAATAAAAGTGTAATATCCCTTTAAATTTCGTACCTGGGGGGTGTCTATAGTATGCCTGTAAAGGGGCGCATGTTTCCTGTGTTTAGAACAGTCTGACAGCAAAATGACATTTGGAAGGAAAAAACACATTTAAAACTACCCGCGGCTATTGCATTGCCGACAATACACATAGAAGTTCTTTGATAAAAACGGCATGGGAATTCCCCAAAGGGGAACCCCGAACCAAAATTAAAAAAAAAAAATGACGTGGGAGTCCCCCTAAATTCTATACCAGGCCCTTCAGGTCTGATATGGATATTAAGGGGAACCCCGGCCAAAATTTTTTTTAAAAAATGACATGGGGTTCCCCCTAAATTCGGGGAACCCCGCGCCAAAAAAAAAAATAAAAAAACGGCGTGGGGTCCCCCCAAAAATCCATACCAGACCCTTATCCGAGCACGCAACCTGGCAGGCCGCAGGAAAAGAGGGGGGGACAAGAGTGCGGCCCCCCCCCTCCTGAACCGTACCAGGCCACATGCCCTCAACATTGGGAGGGTGCTTTGGGGTAGCCCCCCAAAACACCTTGTCCCCATGTTGATGAGGACAAGGGCCTCATCCCCACAACCCTGGCCGGTGGTTGTGGGGGTCTGCGGGCGGGGGGCTTATCGGAATCTGGAAGCCCCCTTTAACAAGGGGACCCCCAGATCCCGGCCCCCCCCCCTGTGTGAAATGGTAAGGGGGTACTTACCCCTACCATTTCACTAAAAAACTGTCAAAAATGTTAAAAATGACAAGAGACAGTTTTTGACAATTCCTTTATTTAAATACTTCTTCTTTCTTCTATCTTCCTTCATCTTCTGGTTCTTCTGGCTCTTCTGGTTCTTCCTCCGGCGTTCTCGTCCAGCATCTCCTCTGCGGCGTCTTCTATCTTCTTCTCCTCGGGCCGCTCCGCACCCATGGCATGGGGGGGAGGCTCCCGCTCTTCTCTTCTTCTTTTCTTCCTTCTTCTCTTCTTCATTTTCTTCTCCGGGCCGCTTCGCATCCATGCTGGCATGAAGGGAGGCTCCCGCTGTGTGACGGCGCTCCTCGTCTGACAGTTCTTAAATAACGGGGGGCGGGGCCACCTGGTGACCCCGCCCCCCTCTGACGCACGGGACATGACGGGACTTCCCTGTGGCATTCCCCGTGACGTCACAGGGAAGTCCCGTCAAGTCACCGTGCGTCAGAGGGGGGCGGGGTCACCGGGTGGCCCCGCCCCCCATTATTTAAGAACTGTCAGACGAGGAGCGCCGTCACACAGCGGGAGCCTCCCTCCATGCCAGCATGGGTGCGGAGCGGCCCGGAGAAGAAAATGAAGAAGAGAAGAAGAGAAAAAGAGAAAAAAAGAAGAAGAGAAGAGCGGGAGCCTCCCCCCCATGCCATGGGTGCGGAGCGGCCCGAGGAGAAGAAGATAGAAGACGCCGCGAAGGAGATGCTGGACGAGAACGCCGGAAGAAGAGCCAGAAGAACCAGAAGATGAAGGAAGATAGAAGAAAGAAGAAGCATTTAAATAAAGGAATTGTCAAAAACTGTCTCTTGTCATTTTTAACATTTTTGACAGTTTTTTAGTGAAATGGTAGGGGTAAGTACCCCCTTACCATTTCACACAGGGGGGGGCCGGGATTTGGGGGTCCCCTTGTTAAAGGGGGCTTCCAGATTCCGATAAGCCCCCCGCCCGCAGTCCCCCACAATCACCGGCCAGGGTTGTGGGGATGAGGCCCTTGTCCTCATCAACATGGGGACAAGGTGTTTTGGGGGGCTACCCCAAAGCACCCTCCCAATGTTGAGGGCATGTGGCCTGGTACGGTTCAGGAGGGGGGGGCGCTCTCGTCCCCCCCTCTTTTCCTGTGGCCTGCCAGGTTGCGTGCTCGGATAAGGGTCTGGTATGGATTTTTGGGGGGACCCCACGCCGTTTTTTTTTTTTTTTTTTTTGGCGCGGGGTTCCCCTTAAAATCCATACCAGACCTGAAGGGTCTGGTATGGAATTTAGGGGGAACCCCACGTCATTTTTTAAAAAAAATTTTGGCCGGGGTTCCCCTTAATATCCATATCAGACCTGAAGGGCCTGGTATGGAATTTAGGGGGACTCCCACGTCATTTTTTTTTTTTTAATTTTGGTTCGGGGTTCCCCTTTGGGGAATTCCCATGCCATTTTTATCAATGAACTTCTATGTGTATTGTCAGCAATGCAATAGCCGCGGGTAGTTTTAAATGAGTTTTTTCCTTCAAAATGTCATTTTGCTGTCAGACTGTTCTAAACACAGGAAACATGCGCCCCTTTACAGGCATACTATAGACACCCCCCAGGTACGAAATTTAAAGGGATATTACACTTTTATTGTTTGACTTTAAGCATTATTAAAATCACTGCTCCTGAAAAAACGGCCGTTTTTAAAACTTTTTTTTGCATTGATCCATGTCCCCTGGGGCAGGACCTGGGTCCCCAAACACTTTTTATGACAATAACTTGCATATTAGCCTTTAAAATTAACCCTTTTGATTTCTCCCATAGACTTTTAAAGGGTGTTCCGCGGCATTCGAATTTGCCGCGAACACCCCAAATTGTTCGCTGTTCAGCGAACTTGCGAACAGCCAATGTTCGAGTCAAACATGAGTTCGACTCGAACTCGAAGCTCATCCCTAGTGCCCGGCAGACATCGCGGCCGTCGGGACAGGGGCATGACCCTGCTGATGACTGTGTGGTCGAAACGCGTAGGGCCAGCTACCTCAGCTTCCCACATTGCCATTTTTATGCCTTTTATCTGTTCGTGATCACTTACATTTTGTATAACTTTTTGGAGTATTAAACCTCATTGATCTACACTATGTGGAGTCCCTTTTTCTTTTCCTCCATGGGCCTACTAAGAACCATTTGCTTGTGATCGCTCAATTCCGGTATCGGAGATCGGGTGCATTGGAGATCCACAGCCTGCCTAGGACACCACCCCTCCATTGGTGGTCGGGACCCGGAAGACACTACCTGGTTGGATATCCTGGATGACCATCCCCTTTTTGCCTTACTGACGCACTGCTATATGGTAGATGCATCCTACTGATCCGGTAAGAGTACCCACCTTTTTTCTTGAAGATTGGAGTGTCATTGCAACTTGTGGTCGCCTCCTTACAAGTGTCCACAGCCCCTCCAAGACACTGTCACTCCCCTGCTTGGGAGAGGATCTTCCGGTTTAATTATTTATAGACTTTTGGGATTGTCATTCTTTCCAGAGACACTAACTTGCACATTCCTGCTATGTCATTGTTTTTTGTGCCTTTATCACTTGACTTTTGCCATATAGAGTCACATATTTGTCTATTTGTTTATTTTCACATATAGACTAGCGCTGCACTTTTCTACTTTGATAATATGAATTCTGGACAAGCTCTATTAGACTCCACAATAAATTGAGATTCATTCCACAAAAGGAGCTTGCATGAAACATTTGGGTCATGTGACACATGTAACCCAAATATCGAATGCAATATGAAAAAATGTCAATTCACTACAGGCTTCTGCGGCATTTACCATAGAATTAAGAAACACTCGGTAAATACCACATGAACCTATCGAAAAAGTCATATCACAAAAAAAAAAGTAAAAACATTTGTTAACCGCTTAAGCCCCGGACCATTTGGCTGGCCAAAGACCAGAGCACTTTTTGCGATTCGGCACTGCGTCGCTTTGACTGACAATTGCGCGGTCGTGCGACATTGCACCCAAACGTCCTTTTTTTCCCCACAAATAGAGCTTTCTTTTGGTGGTATTTGATTGCCTCTGCGGTTTTTATTTTTTGCGCTATGAACAAAAAAAAGCGACAATTTTGAAAAAAAACGCATTCTTTTTTACTTTTTTGCTATAATAAATATCCCCAAAAAATATATAAAAAACATTTTTTCCTGACAGGCTCCATGGCAGCATACGTGTGGGTTAGCCCCGCCTCCAATAGGACCCCTCTCCCATAAATCTTTGCTCTAGGCTGCTATCCATGTTCCTTTTTTGTTCTCCTCCATAGGACCAGGTGTTGGTTCTCCTACCTGAAGATAACCTCCCTATGATCGAATCAGCCGAGTGCCAAATTTATTCCTCCGATAGGCCTTGACTGTTAAGCAGAGTATGGAGTGTATAGCAGAGTAGCGCTGAAGATTGGGATTGGTTCATCTATGTGCGCACGGTCTGTTTGCCTAATGTTCCAGGCGACCATTATCTGCTACCAAGTCCGGTGTGTGTGTGTGTGTGTGGCGGTTCCTCGGCCCAGGTGATCGTAGGTGGAGGGGTACGTTTTTTTATATACACATGGCAGCAGTGTTTATGTGTTGTTTGTACCTTTTTCCTGTGTGTTTCTCCCTCATCACTGGTGTCCTAGTTGGTGCTGACGCTTCCTGCGTTCCAGCAGCCGCTCTCTCTATCTCTTCCGGGTACTAGCGTGCACTCTGCTCATGCGCAGACCCGATACGAAGTCGAGGCTTGGTTTGCGCATGCGCGTCTTGCGTTTGACGCCGTTGATGACATCACGGGCGCCACTTTTAAAAGCTGTGGAAAGCTTACAGAGCCCCGGGAATGATCGTGGGTGATACGGCGACTTCCCGGGGCAACTATCTTGGCGGTTCAAGGTAAGACGAACTCTATTGTCTGGGGGTTGAGGTCTTTTGTCAGCCAGCTGATGTGTGAATCTGTCTCTGCAGTTTCCTATTGTGTTGACACCATGGACTCCTCACTGCCCCCTAGTGGCCAGGCCGCTTGTAGCAGGTATGTTTGCAGTTATGCTTTTCTACCTGTACAAGGATTGAGAGTAGAATTTTAGGACACTAGCTGATTCCTGTCCCTATCTTTTCTGTGCTTCTTTCCTTACAGCCCTTCTAGGTCTGATCCACACCGTAGTTCCCATAGAGGAAGTGGGTCATCAAAATCACACCACCGACAATCTGCCTCCAGGTCTAGCCATCATAAATCTCCTTCCAGATCTGAACAGCGCAGTAAAAATCCTTCTCACCCACCTTCATTTCACTCTAGCAAGAGATCAGAAAAATCATGCTGGGGATGCAGGATGCCTGTTCCAGTAGACAAATCTCTCAGTGATCACTGCTTCTCTAAGCCGCAGATGAAAGGGATGGTACAGACCTGCGTTTAGAATCTATGGTGAGACGGGTTGTGAAAGAATATCTACAGGAAAGAGAGGCTCAACAGCCCCGTGATTCCCCATCAGACCCATTATGCCCTCCAGTGGGAGAAGGTTCAGTACATGAGACACGGGAGTCTTCCCAGCCAAGTCGCCATTCTGCTCCTATTTCAGACAGCGAATTGGATCTGGAAGATCCTGGCTTAGTGTTTGAATATGCTTTAGTCCCTTCTTTGGTGAAAGCAGTAAGAGAGGCTTTGAAGTGGGAAGACCCTATTACTCCCCCCCCCAAAACAGAGGAAATTTTTTTAAGCAGCTCAATAAGGAGCGACAATATTTTCCTTTCCTCTCTGAACTGGGCGACATCATATCTGATGAATGGAGCAAGATGGACAAAAAGAGTTCCATGCAATCAAAGGTCTTGAAACTGTATCCTTTTAAGGAAGAGGAAGTAAAACATCTTGAGTCAGCTCCTTTGGTGGATGCAGCACTGATGAGACTAGTAAGATATGTAACTCTTCCCTTAGAAGACTCTGTATCTTTTGGAAAGACGAATTGATTCAGATCTAAAAGGATTTACCTGACGTCAGGAATGGCATGCAAGTCAGTACTTGCGATAGCTGCAGTATCCAAAGCCTTAGAATCTTGGTCTGATAATGTGGATGAGTTCCTAAGAGGTATCTCTATTGAAACAGCTAAAGATTCTCCTATCCAGGAGATCAGGCTGGCGTCGGCCTTTCTTGGGGAGGCCTCTATTGATGTCATCTGCCTGATGTCCCGGGTTATGTTGGCGGCTGTTTCAGCACATCGTGCCTTATGGCTCCATCCATGGTTGGCAGATCCGGCTTCCAAACAAGCTTGGTGCCGAATTCCTTTTGAAGGAACTTCACTATTTGGCAACAATCTGGATAGTGCCATAACCCGGGCCACGTGCGGTAAGTCTGGTTTCCTCCCTCAAGATCGGCGCCTACAAAATGAGAAACGCTCTTTTCCTAGAAGACAAAATTCTGATCGGGCTAGGGAAGCGCGCAGCTATAGGGCCTGGTCGGGAGTTCTCAAGGTCCTGGAAATCTAGGCTGTGTAACAAGTAATCGGCGCAAATAATGACAGCTGTATCCAGATGACAGTAATGTACAAAGATGAGTTAAAAAAAAAAAAAAAAAAAATATATATATATATATATATATATATATATATATATATATATATATATATATCTCATAAGTTTTGCATGAGAACTGAGTCCGTGATGTAACACTGTAAGTGGAGGGGGCAGAAGTTGTGTGTAGAGTCCACATTTAAGGCAGCCTTCCAGTGGGGGTGAAAGCCATTATCCCAAAAGTACTGCAAAAAACAAGGAGAAGGAGGCGCCTCTGGGTGCAGACGTTTAAAACAATTTATAACAATTAAATCTTTAAAAAAAACACAAAAGGTGGTTCCTCTGGCAACCAGGACTCCACTAAGTCCTTTTGAGATTGGGCCCGCTCAGGCATGCCAGGTGGGGGCTCGTCTTTGCCACTTCAGGCATGTCTGGGCGGCCTCAATCCGGGATTACTGGACCATCATGACGGTCTCCTCCGGTCACAAGTGGGTCTTCAACAACGCCCTAAGACTCAGATTTGTTCCTACAACTCTTCCAGGTTCAGAAGAGAAAAAGCAGGTCCTGTTAAACTACGTGAATTGTTTATTGGTCCAAGGCGCGGCCATCCCTGTTCCAGAAGACGAAAGAGGCAAAGGCATGTATTCGCCTCTGTTCATGATACAGAAGAAAAACGGTACATGGAGACCAGTGATAGACCTAACCCATCTCAATTCCTTTATCCGGAAGGAAAAGTTCAAAATGGAATCCTTACTTACAATTCAACAGTCAGTACATCTGGGAGACTGGTTGAAAGACGTTTACTTTCATGTGACGGTGGCAACGGATTTCCAACCATTCCTCCGCTTTGCGGTAGGCGATCAGCATCTGCAATTCACGGGTCTACCTTTCTGTCTAACAACGTCACCTCGGGTCTTTTCCAAGGTCCTATTATCTGTTGTGGCTCTTCTTCGTGTCAAAGGGGTTCGTCTCCACCACTGTCTAGACGAGCTACTTCTCCTAGCTCAAAACAAAGAACAACTTTTAGAGCACAAGAGCTTAGTCATTTCCACCCTCCAAGAATTTGGGTGGCTCCTGAATCTAGAGAAGAGCCATTTAGAGCCAACACAATTGTATTTCTAGGGGCTCACTTCAACACAATGGAAGGCACCATCTCCCTTCCAGAGGGGAAGATTAGAGTGATTCGAGGCAGAATACACGCAGCCCTTGCGTCATCTCACCTCTCCGCTCTCCAATGCCTGAAAGTAATTGGCACAATGACAGCCACCATGCCTATGGTAAAGTGTGCCCAATGGCATACACGGCCCTTCCAAAAAGGGTTCCTTCAACAATGGGATTCTTCCAGCCAAATCCAGCGCATACACCTTACTCCAACCATGAGAAGGTCTCTCCTTTGGTGGCTTCAAGGGAAAAATCTGCGCAATCACCATTCAATCATTCCCATCTCATGGGTCATAATAACATCGGATGCCAGCAATCGGGGATGGGGCGCTCAATGCCTTTCAGGAGTGGCGCAGGGCAGATGGAATTCCCTTTCTCGAGGGATTGTCTCCAACATACTGGAGCTGAGGGCCGCCTTTCAGGCACGCCTGTCATTTCGCTATCTAATAATGAATTCATCAGTAATGTTAAGGTTGGACAATACAACCGCGGTGGCTTACATAAAGAAGCAAGGTGGAACTCGCAGTTGGTCCCTGATACAGGAAGTAGAGCCAATAATGAGCATGGCTCAGAAGAACTTGTCCAACATCTCTGCGGTTTACATTCCAGGGATTCAGAATGTACAGGCGGACTTCCTTTCTCGTGTTCAAATGGACAACAATGAGTGGTCTCTCCACAGAGAGATGTTTGAGTGGCTTCTGACCCTGGGAGTGTCTCCAGAGGTCGATCTGTTTGCTTCCCCATGCAATCACAAAATGCCCAAATATTATTTGAGGTTCAGGGATCCTCAGGCATATGGGACAGATGCTCTCCCAGATCAGTGGAGGTTTCAGAAGGCCTATGCCTTCCCTCTGGTACTGGTGATTCTTCAATTTCTCCGGAGGCTCAGAACAGAGAAGGTGGAGATCATTGCAGTGATTCCTTTCTGGCCCAACAGGCCTTGGTTCCCACTCCTCAGCTATCAAGACCCAGTTCCCCTACCTCTCAGGTAGGCTACTGTCTCAAGGCATGACGTTACACCCGTGTCCATCCTGCCTTCACCTCAGGGTGTGGTTCTTGAGAGGGGAAGGCTTGAAGCTCTAGGTTGTCCTGAAGAAGCTATTCCAACTCTTCTCAGTGCCAGAAGGAAAAGTACTAATAGGGTATATGAGCGTATATGGTCTAGATTCACTGATCATATGTCTTCCAGGTTGAATCCTTGTATCTCTCCAGCAGTACAAGACATGCTGAGTTTTCTTCAATCAGGGCTTGACCTATCTTTAGCAGTCAGCTCACTAAGAATTCAAGTGTCAGCCATCTCGGCCTTCACAGGAGTTTCATGGGCAAATCATGCCTTGGTCCGTCAGTTCTTTAAAGGAGCCATCAGGCTTAGACCTCAAAGAAGACCTAGGTTCCCCAAATGGGACCTCCCTCTTGTCTTGGATTTTCTCTCCAATCTCGGATCAGATCCTGACAAACCTCTTTCCACAAGAGACCTCACGCTCAAGACTACTTTCTTGGTAGCTGTGACTTCGGCCAAAAGAGTTTCAGAAATAAGAAATTTAGGTTCAGAGGAGCCTTTTCTGACCTTTTTCCCAGACAGAGCAGTGTTGATTCCCATGTTAGGGTCATTCTGTGCTTCCTACTTTTAAAACAACAGATAATCAAGATGTCCATCCTCTGGATGTAGGCCACACTCTAAAACAATACCTGGAGGTTACAGCTCCTTTCAGACAAACTGAGTTTCTCTTCGTTCTTCTCCATGGTAAAAACAAGGGAATGCGAGCGTCGGTCAGATCAATTTCTTCCTGGATTGTGCAGACCATTCAGAGGGCATACAAGGCAAAGGGCTTGGCTCCTCCGGTGGCAGTGAGGGCTCATTCGACCCGGAGTATCTCGACCTCTTGGGCAGCTTCTCGGCATGTCGCGCCTGAAATCATTTGTAGAGCGGCCTCTTGGTCTTCTATTAACACATTTGTCTTTCACTACTGTGTTGGACCAGCTGCTCTGTCATTCATTCATTTTGGTTTACAAGTATTGTCGATTGACAATGTTGAATAAATTTTGGTTTCTTTGCTCAAACATTTTGCCCACCCGGGTGTGTTTGGCGAGTTATTTCCCACACGTATGCTGCCATGGAGCCTGTCAGGAAAACGGAAAATTTATATCAAATACTTACCGTAATTTTCCTTTCCTGATAGGCTCCATGGCAGCAGGAGTCCCTCCCAAATGTCTGGAGTAGGCTAGTTACAGAACATGGATAGCAGCCTAGAGCAAAGATTTATGGGAGAGGGGTCCTATTGGGTAGTTATGGAGGCGGGGCTAACCCACACGTGTGCTGCCATGGAGCCTATCAGGAAAGGAAAATTACAGTAAGTATTTGATATAAATTTTCATTTTTTTTCCTCAGTTTAGGCCGATATGTATTCTTCCACATATTTTTAGTAAAAAAATTTGCAATAAGCGTTTATTGATTGGTTTGCGCAAAAGTTATAGCGTCTACAAAATAGGGGATAGTTTTATGGCTTTTTTTATAATTAATTTTTTTCTTTACTAGTAATGGCGGCGATCTGCGATTTTTATCGGGACTGCAACATTATGGCAGACACGTCGGAGAATTTTGACACATTTTTGGGACCATTGGCATTTTTACAACAATCAATGCTATAAAATTGCATTGATTACTGTAAAAATGTCACTGGCAGTGAAGGGGTTAACCGCTAGGGGGGGAGGGAGTTTTAAGTGTGTCCTAGTTTGTGTTCTAACTGAAGGGGGGAGGGGACTGTGCAGGGGAGATGACAGATCGTCTGTTCATACCCGGTATGAACAGACGATCTGTCTGTTCTCCCTTAGAGAACCGGAAACTGTGTGTTTACACACACAGTTCCTGATTCTCGGTGTGCCCCGAGCGATCGCGGGAGCCCTCGCATCCGTGGGCGAGTAGGGGGCACGCGGGTATGCCTCCGGCAGCGCGCATGCACCCCCTCTAGTGGCCGTCTATGGTACCGACGTACCATGACGGCGATTCGCACAGCCGAGCCATGTTGTCGCAGTACAACTATGGCGGCTGGTCGGCATGCAGTTAAAGAGGAAGTAAACTACCTCTGCAAACTTTTACCTATAGGTAAGCCTATAATAAGGCTTACCTATAGGCATAGGTCCCAACTGTCCCTGATTTCAAAGGAATGTCTCTGATTTGGAGCAATGTCCCTCTGTCCCTCTTTCCTCCTCATTTGTCCCTCATTTTGGTCTGATCTATATAGTTGTATATAAAATGCACTTTTATCTTTCAAAAAGTGTTTCCCAGTGCTAAACCTTTCATCCAAATTATAAATTGCTGCATTTGTATATTTTAAAAGCCAATATAAAGGAATAGTAGTGGTAAAAAAAAGTCCCTTGTGGATTTAATTAACCTTTTTTTTTGGTTAATTCTTCTTTAAGGGGGTGTGGCAGGGGGCATGTCCTATGCCTACATACATTTGCTAGTAGGTGTCCCTCATTCCCATCTCAAAATGTTGGGAGGTATACTATAGGTATTGAAAATATCGTCTAGACTTGTACACTTTACGAGATATTTCCAGTGCATGCAGCCAGGGACATCACTGGCGCATGCGCTCTAAAGGAGCGGCCCACGGGTGCCGTTCCTTTCCATTCCCGTGCTGTAAATGGCAGCTCCCATGCAAGTGACGTCATCACGGCTCCGGCCAATTACAGCGCCGGAGCCCGCAAACCCAGAAGCTCCGGGAAAGATGACGGTCGTGACAGCGGTGTGTGGGGACCGCTGCAACAGCTTCGTTTTGAGGTAAGTATTTCATAATGAGCTACTATGCAATGCATAGTAGCTCATTATGCCTTTGTTTTGCAGGTTTTTTTTTTTTTTTTTTTTTTTGAAGGGGGAATTTTTTTCAGAGGTTTACAACCTCTTTAAGGACCAAGCCTTTTTTTGACACTTGTTGTTTACAAGTTTAAATCAGTATTTTTTGCTAGAAAATTACCTAAAACCCCTAAACATTATATGTGTGTATATATATATATATATATATATATATATATATATATATATATTTAGCAGAGACCCTAGAGAATAAAATGGCAGTCATTGCAATATTTTATGTCACGCTATATTTGCGCAGTGGTGTCTTAAACGTGAAAAAATACACTTTCATGAATTAAAAAAATAAACAGTAAAGTTAGCCCAATTTTTTTGTATAATGTGAAAGATGATGTGACGTTAAGTAAATAGATACCTAACATGTCATGCTTCAAAATTGCACACGCTCATGTAATGGTGACAAACTACGGTACCTCAAAATCTCCATAGGCGACACTTTCACATTCTTTACTGGTTCCCTTTTTAGAGTTACAGGGGAAGTCTAGTGCTAGAATTATTGCTCTCGTTCTAATGATCATGGCGATACCTCACGTGTGGTTTGAACACCATGTACATATGTGGATGCGACTTACATTTGCGTTCGCTTCCGCACTCAAGCTCTGAAGGTCAATTTTCTTTTTCTTTTTTCTTAATTAATTTACTTTTTATTTTTACACTGTCCCTTTAATTGTTTTTTTGTGATCACTTTTATTCCTATTACAAGGAATTTAAACATCCCTTGTAATAGAAATAAGCATGACAGGTCCTCTTTATTCAAATGAGACCTCAGATCTCACAATTACATTTAAAAGCAAAAAAAAAAAAAAAATAATAATAATATCAATTTTACATTTACAAAAAAAAAGGTCCTTTAACCACTTGCTTACTGGGCACTTAAACCCCACTCCTGTCCCGACCGATTTTCAGCTTTTAGTGCTCTCACACTTTGAATGACAATTACTCTGTCATGCAACACTGTACCCAAATGATTTTTTTGTCCTTTTTTTCATACAAATAGAGCTTTCTTTTGATGGTATTTGATCACCTCTGGGTTTTTATTTTTTGCGCTATAAATGAAAAAAGACTGAAAATTTTGAAAAAAAACGAATTTTTCTTAATTTCTGTGATAAAATTTTGCAAACTAGTAATTTTTCTTCATAAATTTTGGCCACAATATATACTGCTTCATATATTTGGTAAAATTAACCAAAACATTGTGGAAATTACTTGGTCTGTGTAAAAGTTTTAGAGTCTACAAGCTATGGTGCAAATCATAAAAAATTTATCACATCTGATTTACTGGCGGCATATCTCTTGAGACCCTAAGACCCCTTTCACACTGGGGCGGTTTGCAGGCGGTATTGCGCTAAAAATACCGCCTGCAAACCGCCCCTAAACAGCCTCCGCTGTTTGTTCAGTGTGAAAGCCCGAGGGCTTTCACACTGAAGCGGTGCGCTGGCAGGACGGAGAAAAAAGTCCTGCAAACCGCTTCTTTGGAGCGGTGAAGGAGCGGTGTATTCACCGCTCCTAAACCGCTCCTGCCCATTGAAATCAATGGGACAGCGCAGCTATACCGCGGCAATACCGTGGCTATAGCCGTGCTGTACGAGGGATTTTAACCCTTTTTCGGCCGCCAGCGGGGGGTTAAAACCGCACCGCTAGCGGCCGAATACAGCTGCAAGAACGACGGTATAGCAGCGCTAAAAATAGCGCTGTTGTACCGCCGACGCCCCCACCGCCCCAGTGTGAAAGGGGCCTAACAAGCCAGGAAAGTACAAATAACCCCTTTTTGGAAAGTAGACATTTCAAGGTATTTAGTAAGAGGCATGGTGAGTTATTTGAAGTTGTAATTTTTTTCCCACAATTCTTTGCAAAATTAAGATTTTTTTTTTTCACAAAAATGGCATTGTAATAGCTTATTTCTTTCACATAGCATGTGCATACCACAAATGACACCCCGAAATACATTCTGCTACTCCTCCTGAGTATAGTGATACCACATGTGTAGGACTTTGTCACTGCCTGGCCACATACAGAGGCCCAACTTGCAGGGAGCACCATCAGGTGTTCTAGGAGCATAAATTACACATCTCATTTCTCAACCACCTATTACACTACACTATTTTGAAGGCCCTGGAGCACCAGGAAAATGGAAACACCCACAAAATGGCCCCATTTTGGAAAGCTAACACCCCACCATAGAGATATTGTCAGCAGTGCCAAAAATATTGGTCCTGGTAGTGGGCAGGAACATGTGGTGTGGTCAGTGCGACTGGCAGAGACATAATGACAGTAAGTCCTACAGGCAGAAGGCAGAAGTAGGGCCTAGTTCAGGACAGAATGGTGACAGGGGTAGAGGCTTCTCCCAAATCTCTTTTAAGCCTCCGAGTCTCCAGACCCTAATCTAGGAATGAGAAAACAAAAAAATGTGTTTTCCTTATCCAGAAAAACAATTCTGGAGCCCCTCACATATGTGAGACCCCTGTGTTGAATCCCACTAGTCCAGTAGCAGTGTACAAGATCAGTCCATGAGGCAGGCAAAAAACATGGTCAAACAGTCCAAGGTCAGTTCCAGATCAGGCAGAGTTATGTGCAGCATCGTTAGGCAGAAGCATGGTCGAATAACAGTCCAGGGTCAGTTTCAGATCAGGCAGAGGTATGTACAGAATCGGCAGACAGAAGCGTGGTCGAATAACAAGCCAGGAAGGCAGGAACTGAGGATTACGTTTACCATACTTCACTAATAATTTATTGAAGTATGGTAACGGCGAAAAAATTCACCTATGCAGAGGCCTGGTTGGGAAGGACATTGTGCACAATAATAAGATGTGTCTCTTCTGACTCCTTCACTGGTACACACCTTACGTTTTTTTTTACGTCGTTGGCCTGTTGGTTTGGGAGAGATTTTATTGGGAAAATGGCGTTCGGAGAGTCGACTAAGAACATCTGATCTGATTTTTTCTGGTGGGCCATTCGGGAATAAAAGGGCAGTGAAAACTTCCTCCTGGTAGCCAAGGAAGCGTTTGGGGTTTTGGGTGGAGTTGCGGTAAATGACATATGAGTTGTATATGGCCAATTGAAAAAAATAAATTGCGACTTTTTTATACCAATGGTATGTCCGTCTTGTGGCAAGGTATGGTTCCAGCATCAACTCCCCCCATGAACAAATTATATTCATAGATGCATTTTGGTTTTTGTATGGGGCCATTCCTTCTGGGGATTTCCACGAAGGTATCATTGTGGATCAAAGACAACATGTAGACATCTCTTTTGTCCCTCCACTTCACTGCCAAAATCTCCTTGTTTCGCAGACCTTTTCTCAACTTCTTATTGACAAGACTTTGAGAATAGCCCTTCCGGTTCTTTTTTACGGTGCCACATGCTGGCGTCTTCTTCTGGTGAAGGTTGTAGAACAGGGGCGGAGATGTGTAGAAGTTGTCTACATATAAATGGTAGCCTTTCTCCAGTAGGGGGTGTATGAGGTCCCAAACAATTTTCCCGCTTGATCCCAAGTAGTCTGGGCAATTAGGGTGTTGCAGCTGGGTATCCTTCCCTTCGTACACTTTGAAGGCATATATGTACCCTGTGACTTGGTCACATAATTTGTATACCTTCACCCCATCTGGCACATCTGCTGGGAATAAATTGTTTATATTTAGGCCTGCCACTAAATTTAACAAGGGACTCATCCACACATATGTGTTGGTCTGGGGTAAACAGCTGGGGGAATATTTCAGAAAAATAATTTAGAAGTGACCGAATTTTTGAAAAGCCTGTCATAATTTGGGTCATTTCGGGGAGGGCACTGGAATGGACATTGAAATGGAGGAACCTCATTATCATGAGGTATTTGGTTCTGGGCATTACTTTGGAGAAGATTGGTATGTGGTGGATGGGGTGGATTGACCAATAGGAATTCACACTGTTTTTTTTATGGTGAGTCCCATACAAAATGTGAGGCCTAAAAAAACCTTCAACTACTCCACCGTTAGGTCTCTCCACTTGTAGGGACGGGCATAATAGGACGTTGGATTATTTAAAATAAATTGCTGTGCATAGAGGTTGCACTGGGCCACAATTGTTGATAGCATGTCATCTGTAAAAATTAAATCAAAAAAATTGATTGGGGAAAATTCTCCGTGTCCACCTGGACTCCTGTCTGGGCAGTGAAAGGGGGAATATTGGCTTCTCCTGAATTAGGAGGAAGCCACAAGGGGTTCTGAAGGGCATAGGAAAGGCTGGCATGGGTCTTGGCCTTTCTTGCTGAGGCTGCGGTGCTGGTGGATGGCACTGCGGTGCTGGTGGATGCCACTGCCTCCTCACCAGAACGCCTTAGTTTGGCAGGCAGAATATCTTCCTCCTCTGACTCACTCAGTGTTCCACTACTGAGGACTGGCTCATAATTTAAGTCCGACTCAGAATCGGAGTTTGAAAGGGAATCCAAAAAAGAGAGCTCCCATTGCTCTCGTCGGCCTGGGAAAGTATTTGGTACGCCTCCTCGGCGGAAAAGCATCTTTTTGACATGGTTGCTGGTGGTGATGCGACTACACAGGTGTGTGCTAAGCCTGCACTGATGGGCACTGATGAGCACAGATGGACACTGAGGTGGCACAGAAGGGCACTGATGAGGTGGCACAGAGGGGCACTGATGAGGTGGCACAGAGGGGCACTGATGAGGTGGCACAGATGTGCACTGATGAGGCGGCACAGATGGACACTGATAAGGCGGCACAGATGGGCACTGATGAGGTGGCACAGATGTGCACTGATTGATTGCACAGATGTGCACTGATGAGGTGGCACAGATGGGCACTGATTGGCACAGGTGGGCACTGATGATGTGGCACAGGTGAGCACTGATGAGGTGGCACAGGTGGGCACTGATGAGGCGGAACAGATGAGCACTGATGGGGCGGAACAGATGAGCACTGATGGGGCGGAACAGATGTGCACTGATGAGGTGGCACAGATGGGGGGGGCACAGATGGGCACTGATGAGGTGGCACAGATGTGCACTGATGAGGCGGCACAGATGGGCACCGATTGGCACAGGTGGGCACTGAAGAGGTGGCACAGGTGGGCACTGATGAGGTGACACAGATGTGCACTGATTGTGAAGATGTGCACAGATGGACACTGATCACCGATGGCAGATTGGCACAGGTGGGCACCGATTGGCACAGGTGGGCACCGATTTGCATAGGTGAGTACCGATTGGCACAGGTGGGCACTGTAGTGATGGAGCACTGTTTGGGCACTGTTTGATCTCATATGTTTACATTTGAGATCATCTCTCATTGGCCACGCCGATCGCGCTGTAAATGGCCACTGTGATTGGCCATTTACAGCGATCTGTGATTGGCTGTGTCCAAGGGAGCGTGCATGGGGAGCGAGGTCGTCCTATGACAGCCTCCTGGAAATTGAGGTCCACGCTGTAGCCGTCATTTGGCTATGGCCTGGACGTCAAGAGGTCAAGGCCGTTAGGCGGAAGTGACGTCAAACGTCGCTCCAGTCCTCCAAGGGCATAGAGTCGGGTGGGGGCCAACTTGCCCTCACTCGACTTCCTGCCCATCGCTCCAGGGGATTGGATCCTTTTGCAACACTATACCCAAATTAAATTTTTATGGTTTTTCTCCCCACAAATAGAGCTTTCTTTTGGTGGTATTTGATCACCTCTGTGGTTTTTATTTTTTGTGCTATAAACAAAAGAAGAGCGACAATTTTGAAAAAAACACAATATTTTTAACTTTTTGCTATAATTAATATCCCATTTAAAAAAAAAACAAAAAAAAAACAATTTTTTCCCCGCAGTTTAGGCCAATATGTATTCTTGTATTCTACATATTTTTGGTAAAACAAAATCGCAATAAGCGTATATTGATCGGTTTGCGCAAAAGTTATAGCGTCTACAAATTATGGGATAGATTTATGGCATTTTTATTTATTTATTTTTTTTTTACTAGTAATGGCGGTGATCTGCGACTTTTTTCGTGACTGTGATATTGCGACGGACATATCGGACACTTTTGACACATTTTTGGGACCATTCACATTTATACAGCGATCAGTGCTAAAAAAAAATGCACTGATTACTGTGTAAATGTGACTGGCAGGGAAGGGGTTAACACTAGGGGGTGATCGAGGGGTTAATTATGTTTCCTACGGAATGATTCTAACTGTAGGGGGCAGGGGACTCACAAGGGGAGGAGACCGATTGGTCTCCCTCTGTACTGGGAACACACCATCGGTCTGCTCTCATCTGACAGGACATGGATCTGTGTGTTTACACACACAGATCCATGGTCCTGCTGTGTTCACGGGCAATTGCAGGTGCCCGGCGGGCATCGCGGCCGCCGGGCACGCGCACCGGGTCCCGAGCAACGTGGCGAGTGCCCCCTAGACGGCCGGGAAGCCCAGGACGTCATATGACGCCCGCCCAGGATGGGAGATCCCTCCTGCGGACGTCATATTACTATAGCCAGGTAATGAAGTGGTTAAGAATAAAAAAATGTTCCTTTAAGTGCACTGTGTTCGGGGTGGGCGCCGGACACAGTGCACTATGGAAGTGTCATGCCAATGCAGTCCTGTGATTGCAGGCAAGACGCTTCATTTTTGGGGTTTTTTGATGCCCTGTGGCGCTGTGGAGTGCGCCCCTACACGCTCATTGGGTCATTCTCCTTCATGTCTTCATTGAGAGCCGGACACAGTCTCCTGTCATGCAAATTGGATGTGGGGAAAACCAGCATCCAATTCGCATCAGTGTGAACCAGGCCTCAGCTGGATAAGTTGGATATTAGCATTAACACATTGTTCTGCTAATATCCAACTTAGAAAGTATTTTTGAGCAGTGCGATGAATCGCTCACCACACTCCCCCTAGCACAGCTGACAATGCAGAGCAGCTGGAGCGGTGAATCGCTCCTGTCGCTCTGCGTCACAGTGTGAATTGGCCCTTAGGCTGAATTCACACTGACTTACACTAAAATGTAGAGAAAAGGAATGTAAATTTCTATCCATCTTATGCACATTTTAACATGCATTGACTTGCGTTGATCTGCGTTTTAGTGCACTAAGTGGTTTGCACTTCTGCCTAGGAACACTAGGGTCGTTAGAATCCCAACCACGGCACTCTCTGCCTGGAGTTTACATGTTCTCTCTGTGCCTTTGTGAGTTTCCTCTGGGTACTCTGGTTTCCTCCCACACTCCAAAGACATGCTGGTAGGTTAATTGGCTCCTGTCTAAATTTGCATTTGCAAATATCTATGAATGTGAGTTAAGCCCCACACACACGGGCCAAAAGTCGGGAGACATCGGGCCAGTTCAATAAAATTAGTCCGACATTTGGCCCGTGCTTCTGTCGGACATGCATGCTGGAAAACCAGCAGCTGACCAACTCCCGATTAGCGCTCTCTAAGAGCACTGATCGAAGTGTAGCATGTTAATGGGAAAGGGGGAGTGGTGGGTACCAGGGAGGGCAAAACACAGACAGATTAAACTTTAGCTTTAAGCAGAGAGAACTCTGAGAGAACTCTGTAGCATACCACATGCTCCACTCCTCGGCCTGTATTTTATGAATGGACTGTAAAATGCAGGCAAGAGAATGGTGTCGTATTGTGTTGTCTAGTGGAGAGTGGAAAGCGGTATTTGCTGTCCGCAAGAAATACCTCTCTAAGTGTGTTTCAGGCAGCATATGTTTTGAGTGATAATGCAGTGATTTTCTTAACGTAAAACTGTCACCCTGTTCAAAAAATAGCTTCACTTAAAAGCTCCCTCCCTACCCCTAAGTGAAAATGTCAAAACTTGGCCCAATTAGCCATTTTCCCTCCCCGGTGTCAAGTGACTCGTTAGTGTTTCAAGGTGTGAATGGGGAACAAGTGTGTTAAATTTGTTTTTATCGCTCTCACTCTCTCATACTGGTCACTGGAAGTTCAACATGGCATCTCATGGCAAAGAACTCTCTGAGGATCTGAAAAAAAGAATTGTTGGTCAACATAAAGATGGCCTAGGCTATAAGGAGATTGCCAAGACCCTGAAACTGAGCTGCAGCACGGTGGCCAAGACCATTCAGCTCTGTTTAACAGGTCAGGTTCCACTCAGAACAGGCCTCGTCATAGTCGACCAAAGAAGTTAAGTGCACATGCTCAGCGTTATATCCATAGGTTGTCTTTGGGAAATAGACATATGAGTGCTGTCAGCATTGCTGCAGAGTTTGAAGGGGTGGGGGGTCAGCCTATCAGTGCTCAGACCATATGCTGCAGACTGCATCAAATTGGTCTGCATGGCTGTCGTCCCAGAAGGAAGCCTCTTCTAAAGATGAAGCATAAGAAAGCCCGCAAACAGTTTGCTGAAGACAAGCAGACTAAGGACATGGATTACTGGAACCATGTCCTGTGGTCTGATGAGACCAAGATAAACATATTTGGTTCAGATGTCAAGCGTGTGTGGCAGCAACCAGGTGAGGAGTATAAAGACAAGTGTGTCTTGCTGTCACAATCCGCAACCTACCTGTACCAACCGCAGGGGTCCTCGCAATCGCAGCATGTCAGTCCTTGGCACTTTTGTTGGTGGCCTGTGTCCTGTTTCATCCCCGTATGAGTATAGTGAGGCCTCTAGCACATGTCTGATGGCATCCTCATGTCAAGATGGTAGCACCCAAGTGCTTCCTGTTATAGACAACAATTGCATCACTTGCACCACACCCTCCGGAGGACATTTCCTATTTAATTACTATAAAGCTGAGAGGTTCCAGAGAGAGAGTGCTCGGTTGTTTTATAGCTTCCCACAGTATGTACCTGTTCCTTGCCGTGTAAAATTGCTACCTGACCTTTGCTACGTTTATTGACTCTGATCCTTTGCTGCCTGCCCTGACCTTCTGCTACGTTTGACTTAGATTATCGGACTTTCCCTTTTGTACCACATTTTTGGAAACTGCTGGATTCACCTCCTGAATATCCTTATCCAAGATGTGTACCCCTGCTATTGGGCTCCTCATACCCAAACACTGACAAAACAACAATCAAGGAAGAAGAAATGTTGAGGAATATATTACCAAATTTGGTCACCTGGCAGTAGCATCTAATTGGAATGATTCTCTACTAGATCAGTTTTGCTTAGTACTTATTGAAACCCTGAAGGATGAGTTGGCCAGAGTCAGTGTTCCCTCCACACTTGCAAGCACTGTCTCCTTGTGTATACAGATCGATCTCAGGTTACAGGAGAGAAGACAAGAACGGGCCAATACTTACACTATTCCTCAGAGGCGCAATTTCTTCTCTGTCTCTTGCAATCCTTACATATCTTCTGAAGCTCCCACAGATGAACCAATGCATATTGGAATAGCCGATGGAATAGCCTCTCTGATATAGAGAGATCTCGTCGGAGATCTAAAGGACTATGCTTATATTATGGAAAGCCAGGACATCAAGTGAAGGAATGTAAAGCTAAGCCAAGTTCTTGGGGGAGGTAAACAATCCAATATATCCTCCACCTCATAACAATCGCTACATACCATGTCCTCTCATTTGATTATCTCTCTCTCTTTACAGTGGAATAAAGAGCCTGTGAACCTTAATGCAATGATTGATTCCGGAGCTAGTGGCTGGTTTATGGACACTAGATTAGCTAAAGCTTTGTCAGTACCTACTATGAAATAAAGAGGTACCTACACAAATACAGGTAATAAAAGGAACTCCTTTAAAATATGGTCCTATTACCACAAAAACCATTCCTCTAGAAATGACTGTGGGATCATGCCATAGAGAGACACTCTCTTTTAACCTTGTCTGTTCTCCCATTTTTCCGCTGTATTAGGAATAAATTGGTTACGGAGACACAACCCTGCAGTAGAATGGCAAACTGGTGTATTAAAGTTTTCTTCTACTCACTGTCTATCTAGTTGTCTAAAACCTCAAGCTGTAAATCTGACCTTGGAGCCTACTACTGACAACGATAGGTCAAAGATTCCTGTACATATATTTGTCCTTTGTGATGTACTAGGCCGCTGGTACTTGCCAGTTCACCAGAAGGATGAGCGGCACTAGTACTGGCTCTCTGCTCCATACGAGAGCCCTGCGGTTCTTGCACCTCAACAACAGAAGAACAGGGTACGCCTAACCTTAGCAGGGACCACTGTCAGGGTGCCGCTGCTCTCTACTGGTTCGTATACTGAGCCTGAATCTGACAGTGAGGTGGCTTCCCCTTCATTCTCATCTGCCATGCTCAGCAGCGTGTAGGCCTCTTCACTAGTGTACCTCTGTTTGGACATTTTGACCTCTAAATTTATAGGTACAGCTAGTGCGACTCACAGGCAAAAGAGCACCTGATTGTCAGAGCCTGCTTCAATCGCTACCAAAAAACTGTTAGCGTTCGCAGGGATCAGGCGTGACTCTGCGAACTCTGCAGTTATGTATGTTGTGTTTTGTAAGTGACAGTGATCAATTGATACTGCTCTTGGGTGGGCAGGGCGGAGGAGCTAAACGCAGGTGCTAGCAGGTGTCTGGGCTGATCCTGCTAACGCTGCATTTTTGGGAACACTAAACTGCTGGGGACGCTAATATACTTCTGATCAGATCAAAGATATTGATCTGTTCAAACACTATAACAGTAAGGGAGGTGTATGGTATGTGCGTGGGTGTTAGCGCTACTGGTACTAATCTGACGCTGCCTGGGATTGACGCTGACCCTAACTTATGCTAAAACCTAACTGATGTTACCCACCTGGGTGATCAGGGGGTTAAACCTTTATTAGATAATATACGGCGGTTACCCTGACGCTATGAAAAACGAACTAGCATCACCCATGTCAATAATACAGTGATCACTGGTGACAGGGGGTGAAGGGGTTAACTGGGGGTGATCAGGGAGTTAAAAACCTTTATCAGGTAATATATTGGGGTACCCTGACACTATAAAAGACTGACAGTGAAACTAACTGTCATGGACACTGGCTGCAGGGGCCTTTTCTGTCCACATTCACCCTGTTATTTGGTATTGCTATATTAATTTTTTTTTTGTCACATTTTTGAGAGACTGTTTTCTTGGACTTGCCCAAAGACTATTCTTGGTTGTTAATTCTGAACAATACATGATTCTTGAAAGAGCTGATCACATTGACCTGCGGAGACGAACTGTTTGGTCACCTAGGCTGCCTTAAGTGCTGTGTTAATTAACATGTTAATTATATAATTGTCTTTTAAGTTTTTGCTAGAGGGGAGGGGGGGAGTAACCATGAGTCAGCCCTACCTCGTTATCTAACCCCTTGTGTTAAAAGTGTATAAAAAGGCTGTATTCTGTCCAATAAATCATTCAAGATTCTACAAGCTATTTTTGGCTAGACTTGTATTCAATGCAACTATAATAATATATCTCTCTGATGGTCAGACTAGAGGAAGCAGTATTACTGACGGAAGCACTCAGCGGAGTGTGGGATAGGATCCGTCACACTAACCAATTAACTAGCTAACTAGCTTCACCCGTGACACTAATACGGCGATCAGAAAATAGATCTGTACACTATGCTAGTGACACTGGTGACAGGGAGTGAAAGGGTTACCGGGGGGCGCTCAAAGGGGTTAAACGTTTATTAGGGGGTTATTGGGGGTACCCTAGACCTACCTGGGCCTACTACTAACTGCCCTAAAGCTGTTTAGTGTCACAAGTGACACCAGTACAGTGATCAGTGAAAAATCTGAAAACTGCAATTGGTGACACAGTGACAAGGAGTAAAGGGGTTAACTGGGGGGCGATCAGGTGGTGATCAGGGGGTCAAATGTGTTACTTTGTGTACTGTGTCAGTATAGTGTTGGTGCAACTCACTTTTAGATGTCTTCTCTCTGCGCTCTGGAACCAAAAAGGGTTCCATGAGGGGAGGTGACATCATTTCCTCTGCCTGTATTTACATTTTACAGGCAGAGGAAGCATTTAATTTGTCAGAACTGATCAGCAGGTCCAGGCCAGAAACCATTGGCCTGGGCCTTATGACTGATTGTTTCTGTAACGAATTTGATCGTGGCAGGCACGGCGGGCGCGAGCGACACACGGGTACAGGTATATCTACATAAACCGGTCGGGAAGTGCTTAAACGATTCATTATCCAAACTATAGGATCATCTTCTAATCTAAAAACCCTCACTCTTTTTGAACATTTCTGTAAATATGATCCTACTACTAAAGGTCTTCTCTCAATGATATATTCATCTATACTTGAAAAAAAGCCACCTCTATCTCATTCATACATGTCTAAATGTGAAGATGATCTTGGTGAAACTATCACGCCGCGTACACACGACCGGACTTTCCGGCAGAAAAGGTCAGACGGAATCATTCTGTCAGACATTCCGATCATGTGTGGGCTTCATCTGACTTTTTCTTTCTAAAATTCTGACGGACCTAGAAATAGAACATGTTTCAAATCTTTCCGACGGACTCAATTCCTATTGGGAAAACCGTTCGTCTGTATGCTAGTCCGACGGACCAAAAACGACGCAAAGGCAGCTATTGGCTACCGGCTATTGAACTCCCTTTTTCTTGTCCCATCGTACGTCATTGCATTCTAAACGGACGGACTTTGGTGTGATCGTATGTAGGCAAGTTCGTTTCAGCGGAACTTCGTCGGAAAGAGTCTACTTTGACAGAAAGTCCGGTCGTGTGTACGCGGCATAACAGAAAAAGATTGGAAAAAAATTTGGTACACTACATCCCACTGTTCTATTAATACAGCAGCAGTAGAATCCAATTATAAATTACTCGTGAGATGGTATTTATGATTAATGCTTTAGAGGTTTTTTAGAAACTGGAACCCTCTTGCATTTATGGTGGGACTGTCCTAGAATAGAGCAATTTTGGGCTGACATATACCAAATGATTTTTACCACATTTGGAAAACAGCATTCCAAGAACCCTCTAGAAGCCTAATTAAATCTCAAACCAAAACATTTCACAAATGTTTATTTCCGCCTCCTAACCTTCTTATTTACTGCTGCCAAACAAACTTTGGCTAAGGCATGGTGGTCTTCTACTCAGGATTCCACTTTGATTAAAAATAAAATGAACTGGTATATGTCTAACGAAAAACTTGCTGCTGTTCTTTATGATAATGTACACAAATTTGTGAAAACTTGGTCCCCTTGGATTACATCCTTCTTGCCTCAAAATTTTGATAAATCCCTTTTAAACCTATGATATGTCTTTAAAAATCCTTGTACACTTGCTTATCGTTTTTGTTCCCTTTAATATTTTCCTCCCATTTTTAATTGTTACTTTATCTATGAATGTATGAACTTGTAAACTTTGTAATAATTTTTATTCTTAAACCTTGATAAAAATATTTATGAAAAAAAATCTAATTAAACCTAATTTAATTTAGTATTTTCTTATTTTCAAATGACACAGACTGTTTCTTTACACCCTGGGGGCGCAGTTTTCCATCTTCGCCCTGGGCACCGGATGACTTATTCCCTGGTGGCAGATATAGCAGTAATCAACGCTTTTTCATTCATGATCATCTATACAGTACTGTATGTATGAATATGGATTTGCGAAACACTGGAGTAATAAAATGAAAAAGAGAAGTCAACTTGATGCTTCTGCAGGCATAGAAGTCAGCTGCCATCTGTGACACCAAATTACAGCAAATTTATGAAAATCATGGACCAACAAAGTTGGAAGATCTATTTTTGTTTTTTTCTAGAAATGTAGATTCTGGTTTACTTCTAAAAACATTTGAGAAGGGACGTGATGACGTAGCGTCAGTCACGAAGGGAGAGGCCTGAGTGTACTCGCCGGAGTCCAAAGCTGATACTATCTCCGAGTCCGCCGTGGCGGCCACAGAGAGGGAAGAAGAGAAGGAGCCGTACGGCGGCCATGCATGACGCCTTGCCCGACTTGAGGAGACCTAACCCGGACGCCCGATACAGAGATATGAGATCGGAGAGAGGGGTGATTAAGACGGGCTGCGGGCTGGGCGTGTGAGCTGCAGACATCCCCCCCTCCCCTCCTTCCCTTTCGTATCCCCGCTCCCCCCCCCCCGCCGTTTTGAAGTGATATCATCGGCATATTGAAGTTAGTGACTTGGTGACCGTCTGCTTGAGATAGCAAGGTTTGATCTGGCAGTCAGTTTCAGTAAAGTACTGTTCAAATGCTTGTTTTTTCCTGGGTCGGTGGAGGAGAGGATCAGCTGAGCCAGTGAGAGGAGGACCCGGATGAAGCCGTGTAGAGAGAGAAGGAAGAGCACGGAGTGTTGGAAAGTTAATAGTGAAGGGCAGAATAAAGAGGTACCCCACATAGGGGATGGATTGATGTATATGTGGCCAATTCTTGGAAAATGTATGCATGATTTTGCTGATGGAGAAGATCGCAGTAGAAATCGCCCAGTGATAACACGGAGCTGGTTGGTGTAAAAATGCACTCTGAATTTTAAGTTGTTCATGCTGTTTTTTTCTTTCTCTCACCCCTATGGTTTATATACAAGGCTTGTATTAAAGAGCCTAGGAGATAATTAACCATTAAGGAAACATAGAAGTTGGATATTTGGGAGGGGGAGGGGACTACAACAAATGTTTGGAGTATACCCACACCAGGGGACACAGCGGGGAGGAGTACAGGGCCGGGCAATGTGATAATTGAATACACATAGATCCAGGAGCTGAAAATAAGAAGGGATAAACATAAGAGGAGAACAGGCCCTGCTGATCAAGCAAACTGAAGACACCATAAAGTGACGCCCTGGGATAGTATGTAGGTGGCGACAGGAAGTGTCCTGTACCATTCATGAAGAGACCCCAACACATAATATCTTCAGGCCTACTGTGGGTGATATACACGCAGGGTATCCTAGCGGGGGCACAAAAAAGGGTATCCACCTCGAGGTAAAACTGGAGATATTAAGCAAAGACAACTCAAAAATAAAGCCCAAAAGTATTAAGTCCTAACTAAGTCCTAACTGCCGCAAGGTCCTTGAGCAGATAAACAGTTTTTTTTTTTTTTTTAATCAGATAATTTTTATTGAAAAGAAAAAAAACAAGAACAAAAACATACAAAAAGCTTTCCACAATTTTGTTAGAACACATAGTGAACAAAATTATCTGACCATACGAGCCTGTACATTATGTTACTCATATAATATAATATAATATAATATGTACTGTAACTTCATATCAGAAATAAAAGATATGTTTGTATAGTAAGGCATTTGTGATTGTATTTCTTCAGTCTTATTAAATAACATATGTGTCCTATTAATAGAGTGCTATCCCTCTCCTCTCCCGGTCCCAAAAAGGGGGGCCGCTGAGTAGAGTGGGGTACCGCTAGCCCCTAACCAGCGGGGAGCGGTAAATATACTTTATAGCGAACAGTACCCATTGGGTAAAACATAACCTAAACATTTAAACTTTTGCAGGTCCTAATATTCTTGCAATATTCCTCTACCGTGGCAGTATATGTATGGGGTGTGTATTGTTCCTCATCTAACCAACCCAGCAGACAAAGTTTAGGGTCTGTAGTGAGGCTAAGATTCCATATGCTATTAATGGTGTTAATCACTGCTGCCCAATACCTATGCAGTTTCGGGCATTTCCATAGCATATGGATAAGTGTACCATTATCTACAAGGCAACGAGGACATAGCGGATCATCTCTTTTGTGCCATTTATGTAGCCTCTCAGGTGTGCGATAGGTGCGATGAATAATAAATAATTGAGTAAGTTTTTGAGAGGAGGACAGTGATACTTTAAGTACATTATCTAATATGGTAGTCCATTCCTCATCCGAGATACATTCTATGTCTGCTCCCCACCCAGCTCTACAGTTCAAAGTCATCTCTTTAGACACATGACAGAGAAGAGAGCTGTATATAGAGGAAATCTGTCCCTTCCGTGATGATGCCAAGATTAGTTGTGTAATTACTGGGGACCTGGATAGTTCCCAAGTGGATGTTGTAGTCTGTGCCGCTATAGCATGCCTAAGTTGCAGGTATTGGAAAAATTAGGTATTTGGTTAAATTTAAATTTAAGTTAAATTCTGCGCGAAGTGGAAATCGTGCAAAATACCCCCACAATATAGTTGTGGGATATATTTCACTCCTCTTGATAACCAGTTGGAGAAGTTTTCCAATTTGTTCAATTCTGGGTAATTTCTGTTATTCCAGATACGTGACCAATTTGTGTAACCTGTGTACTGCAAATGTTGTTTTGTTTTGTTGCATACTTTATCTATAAGCAGTAGTGTGGGGTATTGAGTCAGTGCTCCCAGTTCACCTGCCTCTATGCATTCCACAAGTTCATCACCCGATACCTGAGTGCACACAATATTTCGAATGGGGACAGAGGATTCAGGGCATAGCCAGCCTGTTAAATGTTGTAGCTGAGCTGCTATAAAATAAAGAAATGGATTTGGCACCGCCAGTCCCCCCGAATCCTTTGCCTCTTGTAAAGTCTCTAATTTTATTCTTGGAACCTGTTTCTTCCATATTAAAGCACGGTAAATGGTGTTACATCTCTTAAATATGTGAATAGGGATCCAGATAGGGGCATTGTGGAGTGCATAGAGTATCTGTGGATTCCAGATCATCTTTATCAAATTGCATCTGCCGACTACGGAGAGTGGCAACTTAATCCAGCTGGTGTTTTTTTTTCCTGAAATCGTTTTAGTGGGTCTATATTAAGCTTAATATAATGGTCTAGGTTAGGGTGTATAATTATACCTAGATATTTGAACTTATCAACTATTTTGATCTGTTCAGCAATCTGAGGTAGGGGCCCCGTTAGTGGGTCTAAGGGTAGTAATGTGGATTTGTCCCAATTTATTGTAAAGCCGGAGAAGGTTCCAAATGTGTGTGTTAATTCTATAAGTTTTATCAAGGAGGTAGAGGTGTCACCCAGAAATAAAAGTGCATCATCGGCATGGAGTGCCAATTTGTCCTCTATTTCACCCCGTTTAAATCCTACTATGTCTGCATTACCTCTTATGGCCGCTACCAGAGGTTCTATGGCTAGAGCAAAGAGTAATGGAGATAGGGGACATCCTTGTCTGGTTCCCCTGTAAAGATCAAAGGAGGGAGACAAGGTATTATTTATCCTAATGCAAGCTTTAGGGGCTTTGTATAATAATTTGATCCAAGAAATTATACTATCCCCCAGATTAAATTTTTCTAATATTTTCCACAAGTATTCCCATTCAACGCTATCAAACGCCTTAGCGGCATCTAGTGAGAGGATAGCTTTCTGTCCTTGATTATCAGTGGGTACTTGCATATTGAGATAAAGGCGCCGGAGATTGTTTGCCGTAGACCTATTTGGTATGAAGCCGGACTGGTCCGGGTGGACTAATTTAGATACCACCTTTGAGAGTCTCATGGCAATGACCTTAGTAAGGATTTTTAGATCTGTATTTAGCAATGATATAGGTCTGTATGACTCAGGTTTATCTGGTTCTTTCCCATGTTTTAAAATAACTACCACCACCGCTTCATACATGGATCTCGGCAAGGAATCTGTGCTAAACGCCTCCGTTAATGCATGAAGTAACTCCGGTAGGAGTACTCCTGCAAATTTTTTGTATAGTTCTATGGGTAATCCGTCATTACCTGGGGCCTTTGAGTTTGGGAATGAAGCTAGTGCGAGATGCATTTCCTCAATAGTAAGAGCTGCCTATCTGCATCCTGAAGCTGGGGTAAAGTGATAGAATCCAGGAATTGTGTCAGATCCTCTATAGGGTATGACACCTTCGAGGAGTATAAATCTTGATAGAAGGAGGAGAACTCCTTCAGTATGGACGGTGTATCTGTGACAGTCTGTGATAGTGATGTTGTGATGCTGTGAATCACTTGAGGTGGTTGTTGTGACCTGACTATCATAGCCAATATATGTCCAGTTTTTTCCCCCTCCTCAAAGTATGTTTGGGAGGTGAAAAACCTCTTGTCAGCCTGCTGTAAATGTATAGTGCGATGTAATTTCTATGCGTCTGTCCATTGCCGTTCATGTTCAGGCGTAGGGGATCGCAGAAACACTTCTTCCACACTCTCCACCGCCTGATTGGCATCTCTTGCCCATTGTCTGCTCCTTGTTTTTATGGTGTTAATTTCTTTTAAACACATACCCCGGACAAATGCTTTAAAAGTGTCCCATACCACCTCCAGAGCAGCTGAAGGTTTATTGGTTTCAAGAAAATATTTGATATGCATCTGTATGTTATCTGTATCAGTGAATAGCTGCAGCCAAAAGGGATTCAGCTTCCAGTGCACAGGTAGGTGCGTTTTATGAAAGTTCAGGCTAAGCTGCACCGGGGAGTGGTCAGACAACCCTCTAGCCAGATATGTTACTTTCGGTTCATATCGATATGTTAGGTCATTCCCCAATGCAAAGTCTATACGAGACAATGAAGAATGCGTCAGTGAATGACAGGAGTACTGGGCCCATAGTGGAAATTTACACCTCCACAGGTCTACCAGACCTATCTCACTCATAAACTTGGCTAAAGGAGTATATACCCTAGGGCCCTGAGGACAATATTTCCTATGTATGTCAAAGGAGGAATCCATTGCACTATTAAAGTCACCGAGAACATATACTGGTATTTGAGGGTGCTTAGCCAAAAATCTAGCCAGACATTGTAATACCGTTAACGTAAAGGGTGGGGGCACATATATATTAAGAATAACACAAGCTTGAGATTCCCATACCCCCATTAGAAAAATCTGCCCTCAGAGTCCACTTGCACATCCTGTTTAACAAATGCAACAGATCTGGCAAAAAGAATACTGACTCCTCTGGAGTAGTTGGTATGCACAGAATGATATTGCACAGGGTATTTAGACATATGTAGTAAATGGGTGGAGTCTCTGGTAAGATGGGATTCTTGCAAACATATAATGGTGGGGTCTTGCTGTGAAATAAAAGTAAATAAGGCAGTCCTCTTCGTAGGGTCATGTAAGCCCCTAATATTCCAGGATAGGATTGTTTCCAACCGCTTACTCATTAAAGCGGGGGGGATGCATATAGGGGCGCACACGCCAAGAGGTATCTAGATCCTGAGAACTGACCCACTGTGCCCATTCACAAATGTTACCTGAGTACATAGGTTGTAAACAGTATTGATCCTCTGCAATCTCAGGCTATGCAGTCCGGACGATAGAGACGTAGCGTAGAATGTCATAATAAAGGTACCTGCAAAGATAGAGCCCACCCAACCAGGGCTGGAAAACAGAAAAAACATAAAAAAGAAAAAATATAATAAAAAACAATCTGTCCATGAAAACAGTAGGATCAGCCAACCTAAACTTAGACCAACAATTAAATGTTGGTGAGTGCCCCGCAGGGCTAGTAGAGGGGTAATAATGAGGGCCGGGACCCAGTGTCTTTAGAGTGAGAGGTGATAATGTAAAACAATTGTGCCTTTACAATAGCTCCTTAACTGGTAAGGTGAGCAATAGGATTCATGTGTTGCCGGATACTTAACATTTTTCAATCAGATGCATGCCCTTGGTCAGCTCCGCGCAGATGTCTTTCATGATGGTCGAGCCAGTTGACAGCCATATTTGGAGATTCAAAAAAGTGTACTGATCCATCTGCTACCACGCGTAATTTAGCCGGGTACAACATGGAATAGACTAGTGGAATCGCACGCATTCTCTTTTTTACTTCTGTGAATTTTGCCCTCTGTTTTTGGACAGCAGCAGAAAAATCTGGAAAGATTGAGACTTTGGAACCTTGTATGACCATATCTTTCTTTTGCCTGGCTAGGCGTAGTATAATTTCTCTGTCTTTATAATGGAGAAGTTTAAGTATGAATGGTCTGTGGTTGCGCCCTGGTGGCGGTGGCCGGAAAGGCACCCTGTGAGCCCTTTCTACTGAGAAAAATGGAGTGAGATTATTCTTTCCAAAGGTGTCTGCTAGCCATGCTTCAATAAATTCAGCAGGGTGTTTCCCCTCAGATTTCTCAGGCATTCCGACTATACGGATGTTTGACCTTCTTAATCTGTTCTCCATGTCCTCGATTCTAGCTGCTGATTCATCAGCTTTAGTAGAGGTTATGTGTATTTCTTGGGATAGGGGGGGTAATTCATCCTCGCCATTTTCTCAGGCACACGTTGTGTTGTTTGTGGAGACTTCACAGGGGGTCCATTTTTGGCTGTTTTAGCTGTGCAGGCTAGCAAAGTTTGCTGTATAGACTTGACGCCGTTCGTCTCATGGGCATATTGACCGAGTTTAGCCACCGCCGAGGCGTAGGAGTCTCTTCCCACACGTTGCTGGAGTGGGGGTCCGCCATGGTGGGCATTTCCGTTGGCGAGGAGGCTCCCTTCCTTCTTAGGCATATTTGCCTTGCTAATGTGGCGACCGGGCGTCGCTTTGGTAGTGGCTCCACACCGGGAGCGAAGTATCCGGTCTATGTCTGCATTGTATAGGGCTCACAACAGGATTCTTTAAAGCAGGATGCAGGAGCTAGTGTGAGACACGTCCTCTCACATGAACATCCAAGCCTCGCCCCCCAGATAAACAGTTTTCATCTCTTGTATACACATGCTACACGTATAAACGGATCCATCCAGGAAGGACGTGGTTATTATTACGCTATTACATTACGCTATTGGGCGCTTGCTGGGGAACTGTGTAAAATCTCCGCCCTCATAACTAAAGAGGAGAGAAGATCGGGAGAAAAATAAATCTGGGGAGGAAAAAGGTCAGTATGAGTAAAGGAGCAGCTAAAACAACTAAAGGGGGAGGTTCTAAAACCCCTAAATCCCCAAAGGATAAAGCACCAAGTAGCTCTATCAAACAGTATATGGTGCAAGGAGCAAGTCCCAGAAACATAGATCAGGAGGGACAAAACTTGACCAATATAGAGAAAAAGAAGATAGGAGAAGATTAGATCACTCCAGGGAAGATATGGAAATTGTAAGGGAACTGGAAATGAATAGATTAGAGGAAAGGAGAGTTAATGATCAAATCCCTACAAAAGGTGAAATTACGGACATGTTCCAGAGACTGGAAACCTCAATAAAAGCAGAAATAAACCTACTTAGAGAAGACCTGGGAAACCATTTGGAAAGAGTAGATGACAGAAAACAGGGTGGAACAACAAGAGCAGGAATTAAGTAGGTTAAAAGAACAAATAAAAAAAACACAACAGAATCAGAGGAGAATTCTCTATAGATTGGAAGACCAGGAGAATAGAAGCAGAAGGCAAAATATAAGAATTCGTTTTGTACCAGAAAATAAGGAAGAAGATCTGAGGGATATTATAATGAAGCTGCTGAGTCCGGTGGGGGAAAGAGGAACTGAAGATTTCCCGAAAATAGAGAGGGTACACCGGGTCGGAAGATTCTCAGACCCCAGTAGGCCAAGAGACATAATCATAAGATTCAGAATTTATGAGGATAAGGCGGAAATCATGGCAAAAATGAGAGGAAAACAGCCCGTGGTTTTTGAAGGAAACGAGATACAGATATACACAGACCTAGCACCAGATACACTAGCTAAAAGGAAGCTGCTGAAACCCTTGTTGGAAAAGATGAGGATCCAGAATATAAAATACCATTGGGGTTTCCCAGCATGCATGGTAGGCTATAGAGAAGGGAGATCAGCGAGGCTGCGGTTTCCTGAAGAACTGATGGACTTTTGTAAAAAATTGGACTTGCAGGTTCCAGAATTGCCTGGGTGGGTTGAGGAACCTTAAGGTGAAGATTTTACGGGGGGGCGGGGAATGGGCGGGGGGAGATTTGGGAGGGGGGGAGGAAAAGACAGGGATTGAAGGAGAGAGAAAGGTACTAGATAAGACAACCGGTGAAACACACTTACTGGATTCTATCTAGTAAGATGGGTTTTGGGGCACACTTGGAGCCCCACCTTAGAAGGAAAAGATTCGGGGAGGACTATGGTATCCAAAGACCTCAACGATGGAGGGGGAGAGGGGTTATAGTGTGCAAATTATATAAAAGAAGAGGAATAACCCGTTACAGGCTAGAGGAGCAGAGAAGGCAGAAACAAATAGGAGAAAAATGACAACTCTTAAATTTTTCACATATAACATTAGGGGATTAAATTCACCTTCCAAAAGACACAAGATCTTAAAAGAACTAAAGGGGTACAGTGCAGAAGTGGTGTTTATGCAGGAGACTCATCTGTCACATGAATCAAATATTAAATTATGGTCGAAGGAGTTCCCGAATTGGTATTACGGGGATACAATTTTGAAGAGAGCAAGGGGAGTGGCAATAGGGTTTGCGAAGGGTGTACAGTTTAAGCTTGAGGGAAGGTTGCAAGATCCAGAGGGGAGATTTCTCTTTCTGAAAGGTATACTTGGGGAAATAGAATGCACCCTGGTGAATATATATGCCCCTAATAAGAACCCGATAACATTTCTGACAGACATTCTGGAGAAACTAATGGATTTTAGGAGTGGGGGTCTGGTTGTGATGGGAGACTTGAATGTATGCTTGGAAGCAGAGGTAGATAGTACGTCCAGTGCACAGGGGATGAATAACGCTCAATTAAAAAAGATAAGACAGAAAATATATAAGATCCAATTGGTGGATATTTGGAGGATTATGAACGCCAAAGCCCGGGATTACACGTTCTACTCCCCTGTGCACCGGACGTACTCCAGGATTGACTATATATTAGTGGATCATGGACTCCTGGATAGGATAGTAGAGTCAAACATAGAAATAACCACACTGTCAGATCATGCCCCAGTAAGGATTGAAATGCGAGTATCAAAAAACCCGAGACAGCCCTCCGTGTGGAGGCTAAATGAAGACCTATTGCAGGATGAAGAAAGTTCAAAGAGAGTAGAGAGAGAACTAGAATATTATTTCCTAACAAATGAAACAGAAGAGATCTGGGGGTCTGTGGTGTGGGAGGCCCATAAGGCCTATATAAGGGAGATTTTAATGCAAGAGGGAGCAAGGAGAAAAAAAGAGAGGAGAGAAAAAATGGGAAACCTCACGAAAGAAATATTCAACATAGAACAAGAACACAAAAAACACAGAGGCCTTCATCAAGCGATATACCAAAAGCTGGTAAATAAGCGAGATGAATTAAAAGATCTTATGGAACAAGAAACTAAGAAAAAATGTTTTAAAATAGCCAAAGATAGATACCAGTGGGGGAATAAATCTGGCAAACACCTTGCTAGAATGCTCCGAAGGAAAAAATCCCTAAATTTCATAGGAAAAATTCAAACTAAGCGAGGAGAGATGGTATATGAGACAAAAGAAATAGGTGAAGCATTTAAAAATTACTATAAAGACCTGTACTCGGTGGAACAGAATGGGGGACAGATAGGGGAGAAAAGTAGAAAGATAAGTGAATTTTTAAGGTTACCAGGTTACCAACGATTTCTAAAAGTTCTAGAGAGTCCCTTGAGAAACCAATAATGGAGGAGGAGATAAACGAAGCTCTAGCAGACACAGCACAGGGGAAAAGCCCAGGTCCTGATGGATTCACATCATATTACTACAAAAAATACAAGGATATACTGATGCCTAAGCTCTGTCAGTATATGAATGGGCTGGGAACGGACTTTGAGTTGAGTAGAGAGGCGCTATTCGCCACAATTGCTGTTTTTCCAAAGGAGGGAAAGGACGAGACCTTGTGCTCCAGTTATAGACCAATATCATTATTAAATGCCGACACCAAATTGTACGCCAAAGTACTAGCCAGACGGATGAAAGGGTTAATGAACACATTGGTACATCCGGACCAAGTGGGCTTCATTGCAAGAAGGGAGGGGAGAGACAATGGGGTGAGAACCTTACTTATGCTCCGGAAGATAAAAGAGGGGGGGCCCCCAGGTCTTCTTCTGTCGATTGACACCGAAAAGGCTTTCGACAGAGTGGACTGGGGGCTCATGTTTCAAACACTGGACATAATGGGAATGGGTCCAAGGATGACCCGGTGGGTTAAAACGCTGTATAGACACCCTAGGGCAGCTATTAAAATCAATGGATCCCTTTCAGCCCCCTTTGAAATGAAGAACGGGACGAGACAGGGCTGCCCTCTGTCTCCCTTGCTCTTCGTCCTGTCTCTTGAACCACTTCTAGCAACAATTCAAAATAATCCAGATATCAACTAGGGATGAGCCGAACACCCCCCGGTTCGGTTCGCACCAGAACCTGCGAACGGACCAAAAATTCGCACGAACGTTAGAACCCCATTGACGTCTATGTGACTCGAATGTTCGAAATCAAAAGTGCTCATTTTAAAGGCTAATTTGCATGGTATTGTCCTAAAAAGGATTTGGGGACCCGGGTCCTACCCCAGGGGACATGTATCAATGCAAAAAAAACTTTTAAAAACGGCCGTTTTTTCGGGAGCAGCGATTTTAATGATGGTTAAAGTAAAAAAAAAAGTGAAATATTCCTTTAAATATCGTACCTGGGGGGTGTCTATAGTATGCCTGTAAAGTGGCGCGTGTTTCCTGTGTTTAGAACAGTCCCTGCACCAAATGTCATTTTTAAAGGAAAAAATCTCATTTAAAACTGCTTGCGGGTTTAATGTAATGTCGGGTCCTGGCAATATGGATGAAAATCAGTGAGACAAACGGCATGGGTACCCCCCAGTCCATTACCAGGCCCTTTGGGTCTTGTATGGATATTAAGGGGAACCCCGCACCCAAATTAAAATAAGGAAAGGTGTGGGGCCACAAGGCTCTATATACTCTGAACAGCAGTATACAGGCGGTGCAAACAAGACAGGGACTGTAGGTTTGTTGTTAAGTAGAATCTGTTTGTCATTTTGAACGGGTACATTTTTAACGTGTTTAGCTCCAGCCAAAAAATATTTTTTAAGCTTTTTGGAAAACATAGGGAAGGGTTATCACCCCTGTGACATTTGTTTTGCTGTCTTTCCTCCTCTTTAGAAGATTTCACCTCACTTTTTGTCCCAATGACAAATGTTTTTTGAAAATTTGTTTTTTTTTGTGGAACAAGGATTGGAAAGCATCAGTGGAAAGGAGAAATGTTTTTCCCATATTAACTCTTACCGGAGAGAATTTCCCTTCCTAGGGGTAAATTTCATCTCACTTCCTGTTGTCTCCTTCCGTTTGCAAGCAGGAGTCGTTTGTAAGTTATATGTTTGAAAGTAGGGGCCTGCCCTATATACTCAGCATAAATTTGGCCCTTAGGTGTTGTTGTGGCCACAACAACGTAAGCCCTCACAGGGCCCTGCTGTGAAATATTAGATCAAGAATTGTAATTACATGCCCCTGTTGAACAGGGGCAGAAAAACTGGGCCTTTGGTGGTGGTGGTGGTGGTGCTGGTGCCACAACACTGTAAGTCCTCACTCGCTCTTGGTGGGTGCAGAAATGGGCCCTGCTGTGAAATATTAGATCAAGGATTGTAATTACATGCCCCTGTTGAACAGGGGCAGAAAAATTGGACCTTTGGTGGTGGTGGTGGTGCTGGTGCCACAACACTGCAACCCCTCACAGACACTCTAGTTGGAACGCAGGAACGAGCCCTGCTGCAAAGTATTGCATCAAAAATTGTAATTACACGGAAAAATTGGGCCTTAGGCACTGGTGCTGGTGCTACAACACTGCAACCCCTCACAGACACTCTAGTTGGAATGCAGGAACGAGCCCTGCTGCAAAGTATTGCATCAAAAATTGTAATTACACGCCCCTGTTAAACAGGGGCTGAAAAATTGTGCCTTAGGCATTGGTGGTGGCGCCCAGAACCAAAAATGTTCTTTCAAGCTATCAGCGTGATGATTGAGGAGGAAGAGGATAATTACTCAGGGATAGTCACTCAGCATCAGCATAGGCAGTCTTGGAAGGGATTTGAGATTTTAAAAAAAATTATTCGGTTACATCAGCATCAGGTGCTTGGTAGCTGGTGGTGATCCAAGACTGATTCATTTTTATGAAGGTCAGTCGATCGACCGAGTCGGTGGACAGACGCACCCTGTGATCGGTTACAAAGCCTCCAGCAGCACTGAATGTGCGTTCCGAAAGAACGCTGGATGCAGGACAGGCCAGTAGCTCAATTGCATACTGTGCAAGCTCTGGCCAGTGATCCATCCTCAAGACCCAGTAACCCAGAGGATTTTCAGTGGGAAAGGTGTCCAAGTCTGATCTTGCCCCTAGGTATTCCTGCACCATGTAAAACAGACGCTGGCGATGGTTGCTGGAACCGATCATACATTGGGGCTGCGGACCAAAAAATTGTCTGAACGCATCGGTCAGATGGCCACCTTCTCCACCGCTCCTTCTTTGACTGACCGAAGCCTCAGCAACACGTTGTCCAGAAACAGGAATTTGTAAACTCCCAGTCTCTGGGAACGCGTTGCACAGACCTTTCTGCAAGGCCTCCCGAAGATGTTTCATCCTCTGCTCCCTCTGCGATGGCAAGATAAGGTCCGCAACCTTACCCTTGTAACGTGGATCAAGGAGGGTTGCCAGCCAGTATTGGTCCTTCTCCTTGATACCACGAATACGAGGATCCTTACGCTGGCTTTGCAGGATCAGGGAGGCCATGCAGCGTAGGTTTGCTGAGGCATTCGGTCCGGAGTCCTCTGGGTCACTAAGGACGACATGGTCCGCAGCCACCTCCTCCCAGCCACGTACAAGTCCATGTGTTTCTTGGGACTGATCCCTTAAAGACTGCTGCTGATGCTGAGTGCCAGGCTCCACCTCCATACTGACACAATCTTCCTCCTCCTCCTCCTCCTCCTCTTCCTGTGTGATCGGCGGGCATGCAGAAACACTGTCTGGATAAAGGGGGCCTTGAGAGCTAAGGAAGTCCTCCTTTTCCTGCCTCTGTTCTGCCTCAAGTGCCCTGTCCATTATTCCACGCAGCGTGTGCTCCAACAGGTGGACAAGGGGGACAGTGTCACTGATGCATGCACTGTCACTGCTCACCATCCTCGTGGCCTCCTCAAATGGTGACAAGACAGTGCATGCATCCCTGATCATGGCCCACTGGCGTGGGGAAAAAAAAACAAGCTCCCCTGACCCTGTCCTGGTGCCATAGTCGCACAGGTACTCATTGATGGCCCTCTGCTGCATGTGCAGCTGCTGCAGCATGGCCAACGTTGAGTTCCACCTGGTGGGCATGTCACAGATTAGGCGGTTCTTGGGCAGGTTAAATTCCTTTTGGAGCTCCGTCAGCTGAGCACTGGCATTATATGACCGGCGGAAATGCACAGACTTTCCTGGCCTGCCTCAGGACATCCTGTAAGCCCGGGTACCTGCCCAAGAACCGCTGCACCACCAAGTTAAGGACGTGAGCCAAACAGGGCACATGGGTCATTTGTCCCTGTCGGAGGGCAGAGAGGAGGTTGGTGCCATTGTCGCAAACCACCATTCCTGCCTTAAGTTGGCGTGGCGTCAACCACCTCTGAACCTGCCCCTGCAGAGCTGACAGAACCTCTGCCCCAGTGTGGCTCCTGTCCCCCAAGCACACCAGCTCAAGCACCGCATGGCATCTTTTGGCCTGTGTACTTGCGTAGCCCCTTGAACGGCTACGGAGCACCGCTGGTTCCGAGGACAAAGCACAGGAAGAGGCCATGGAGGAAGAAGAAGAGGAGGGGGTGGAGGAGAGAGGTGTGTCACAATCATTAGCATTTTGAAGGCGTGGTGGCGGAACAACCTCCAACACTACTGCACCTTGTCCTGCATCCTTCCCAGCTGCCAGCAGAGCCACCCAATGCGCCGTGAAACTTAAGTAACGTCCCTGTCCATGCCTGCTGGACCATGAGTCAGCGGTAATATGCACCTTACCGCTGACCGCCCTGTCCAGCGAGGCATGGACATTGCCTTCCACATGCCGGTAGAGAGCCGGAATCGCCTTCCGTGAGAAAAAGTGGCGTTTAGGTACCTGCCACTGAGGAACCGCACATTCCACAAACTCACGGAAGGGGGCAGAGTCTACCAACTGAAAAGGCAGCAGTTGAAGTGCTAGCAATTTTGCCAAGCTAGCATTCAACCGCTGCGCATGTGGATGGCTGGGAGCAAACTTCTTTCGGCGGTGCAGCAGCTGGGGCAGGGAAATTTGCCTGGTACAATCTGACGTCGGTGTACCAAAAGCAGATTGCCCACAAGTACTTGGCTGTGACACACCTAATTCTACACCTTCATTCCTCTCAGTGCAGGTCTCAGAGAGGACTGAAGGTATAGTGGGGTTGGAGATCTCAGCGGATGAGGAGCAAGGAGAGGTCCTCTTTGTTCTTTGGTGTGGGTCTTTTAGATACGCTTGCCAACGAACTGCATGGCAGGTCAACATATGTCTGGTCAAGCATGTGGTACCCAAGCGGGAGATGTTTTGGCCACGCGAGATACGCTTGAGACATATGTTGCAAATAGCAGCGGTGCGATCTGATGCACTCGTCTCAAAAAAGGCCCACACCAAAGAACTTTTTGAATAACGCGCAGAGACTGCAGCGCCCTGCACATGTGGAGCTTTGGGGTGTGATGCAGTCAATGTGCTGCCCTTAGGCTGGCCCCTGGAGGGCATCCTGCCTCGTTGGTGATGTGCCGCCTCCTCCTCCTCCTCCTCTCTCCTATCAGGCACCCACGTTGAGTCAGTGACCTCATCATCCCCTCCCTCCTCATCACTGGAGCAAACCTGGCAGTATGCTGCAGCAGGGGGAGCATGACTGCCAGATTGCTGTCCTTCTTGGGCACCCCCTCTGTCTGCGCTCATGTTACTGCCTTCATCGAGCTCAGTATTATCATCAGAGCCTTCCAAACGCTGGGCATCCTCCTGGAGCATGTGCCCAACACTGTGGTCAAACAGTTCGAGGGACTCCTCAGGAGGACATGGTGGGGCTAGGGAAGGAGTCACTGATGACATTGAGCCGAGGGAAGAGGCCGCTGCTTTGCCAGACAAAGTACCCTGGGCATGGGTGAGAGAGGATGAGGAGGATGAGGACGGCTTGGTCATCCACTCGACCAAATCTTCCGCATGTTGTGGTTCAACACGGCCAGCTGCCGAAAAAAAGCCCAAGCGTGTCCCACGGCCACATGCTGATGAGGATGCACCGTCTCCATGACCAGCACTAGACACAGAGCCTGCTTGCCCTCTCTTATTGGCTTGTGACTGTCTGCCTCTCCTTCTTGGCCTTCCAGACATACTAATGGCCTGTAGCTGCACTAAGCTGGGATATATATATATATATATATATATATGTACTGATACTGCAGCTAGCAAAATCAACTGCCTGCCTGTAGTATGAGAACACCACCAACCTTCTACAGGTAGCTTTAGCTGAACACTGTGAGGTGGACGCACCCCACTAACTTGTAGGTTTAGCTGAACACTGTGAGCAGGACGCACCCCACTAACTTGTAGGTTTAGCTGAACACTGTGAGGTGGACGCACCACACTAACTTGTAGGTTTAGCTGAACACTGTGAGGTGGACGCACCACACTAACTTGTAGGTTTAGCTGAACACTGTGAGTAGGACGCACCCCACTAACTTGTAGGTTTAGCTGAACACTGTGAGCAGGACGCACCCCACTAACTTGTAGGTTTAGCTGAACACTGTGAGCAGGACGCACTGCACTAACTGTAAATAGTCTAGCTGCCTGACTGTGGTACTAATAGGATCAAAAGAACACCATTAATTTTCTTCAGGTAGCTGTATATACTGTAACAAGACAAGCCTGCCTGTCAGTAAGAAGATAACAGGAACGGATCTAGCTGAACACTGTGACCAGGACGCACTGCACTAACTTGTAGGTTTAGCTGAACACTGTGAGGTGGACGCACCACACTAACTTGTAGGTTTAGCTGAACACTGTGAGCAGGACGCACCCCACTAACTTGTAGGTTTAGCTGAACACTGTGAGCAGGACGCACTGCACTAACTGTAAATAGTCTAGCTGCCTGACTGTCGTACTAATAGGATCAAAAGAACACCAGTAATTTTCTTCAGGTAGCTGTATATACTGTAACAAGACAAGCCTGCCTGTCAGTAGGAAGATAACAGGAACGGATCTAGCTGAACACTGTGAGCAGGACGCACTGCACTAACTTGTAGGTTTAGCTGAACACTGTGAGGTGGACGCACCACACTAACTTGTAGGTTTAGCTGAACACTGTGAGTAGGACGCACCCCACTAACTTGTAGGTTTAGCTGAACACTGAGCAGGACGCACCCCACTAACTTTTGTAGGTTTAGCTGAACACTGTGAGCAGGACGCACTGCACTAACTGTAAATAGTCTAGCTGCCTGACTGTGGTACTAATAGGATCAAAAGAACACCAGTAATTTTCTTCAGGTAGCTGTATATACTGTAACAAGACAAGCCTGCCTGTCAGTAAGAAGATAACAGGAACGGATCTAGCTGAACACTGTGAGCAGGACGCACCGCACTAACTTGAAGGTTTAGCTGAACACTGAGCAGAACGCACCCACTAACTTTTGTAGGTTTAGCTGAACACTGTGAGCAGGACGCACTGCACTAACTGTAAATAGTCTAGCTGCCTGACTGTGGTACTAATAGGATCAAAAGAACACCAGTAATTTTCTTCAGGTAGCTGTATATACTGTAACAAGACAAGCCTGCCTGTCAGTAGGAAGATAACAGGAACGGATCTAGCTGAACACTGTGAGCAAGACACACTGCACTAACTTGTAGGTTTAGCTGAACACTGTGAGGTGGACACACCACACTAACTTGTAGGTTTAGCTGAACACTGTGAGCAGGACGCACCCTACTAACTTGTAGGTTTAGCTGAACACTGTGAGCAGGACGCACTGCACTAACTGTAAATAGTCTACCTGCCTGACTGTGGTACTAATAGGATCAAAAGAACACCAGTAATTTTCTTCAGGTAGCTGTATATACTGTAACAAGACAAGCCTGCCTGTCAGTAAGAAGATAACAGGAACGGATCTAGCTGAACACTGTGAGCAGGACGCACTGCACTAACTGTAAATAGTCTAGCTGCCTGACTGTGGTACTAATAAGATCAAAGGAACACCAGTAATTTTCTTCAGGTAGCTGTAAATACTGTAACAAGACAAGCCTGCCTGTCAGTAGGAAGATAACAAGAACGGATCTAGCTAAACTGAATACAGTGTATATATATATATATATATATGCAACACCTGGGATGCATATATATACACAATACACTGTAAGTGCAGCTAACTGACTGACTGTTCTGCCTAATCTATCTAACTCAAATCAAATGTCACTGTCTGTCTCTCTCTCTCTCTCAATGAACGCCGGAACACACACTACACAGGGCCGCCGTGCAGGTGGCCTTATATAGTGTGGGGCGTGTACTAAATCCCCTGAGCCATAATTGGCCAAAGCCTCCTTGGCTTTGGCCAATTACGGCTCTCTGTTCAGGCGGCGCTGTGATTGGCCAAGCATGCGGGTCATAGTGCATGCTTGGCCAATCATCAGCCAGCAATGCACTGCGATGCCGCAGTGAATTATGGGCAGTGACGCGCCACACGAATTTGGCGCGAACGGCCCATATTGTTCGCAATTCGACGAACGATCGAACAGCCGATGTTCGAGTCGAACATGGGTTCGACTCGAACACGAAGCTCATCCCTAATATCAACAGATTTAAGGTTGGAGGGGAGGAACACAAATTGGCCACATTTGCGGACGACGTGCTCTTCTATATAAGTAACCCCAGGATCACAATGCCAACTCTAATTAAAACTCTCAAACAATATGGTGAAGTAGCAAACTTTAAAATTAATTTGGGGAAATCCGAAATCTTCAATATAAACCTAAGTAAGCTTGAAGAGGAGAAGTTGAAAAGGGAATTTCAGTTCGTATGGAAGAAAGAAATAAAGTACTTGGGAATAAGATTAGCAAACTCCCTGGAGAAGATCTATAAAATAAACTTTATACCCCTATTAGACAAAATAAAAAACGAGGGTAAAAAGCTCCTGAATAGACCATTATCCTGGATGGGGCGTATTAACGCCATAAAAATGGTTCTTCTCCTAAAAATTAGATATAAACTCCAAATGCTACCAGTAATGTTACCGCAGTTTTATGTTAGAAAGCTAAAATCAGTAATTATATGGAAAAATAAAAAGTCGAGAATTTCCTTACAGATATTAAAACAGGAGAAAAAAAGAGGAGGATTGGCTGTTCCCGATATTCAAAAATATTATAAAGCAATAATTCTATCAAGAGTGATTGAATGGGTAAGGGACAACAAAGAAAAAAGATGGGTAAACATAGAAAAATTTTACAGTAAGGCACACTTGGGATCCATAATCTGGAACCCCCCCCCACTACAGAACGTTAGACGAAAACACACATATTTTGACACGGGTTGTATTAAGGATTTGGGACGCAACGTATAAGCACTTCAATAAGATATATAATTCGCCTTTAATAGCATTAAAGGAAAATTAGTATTTTGCACCAGGAAAAATGAGTATAGGGGGAATTGGATAAAAAATGATAGGGCTCAACTTAGAGATATAATAAAAAAAGGAAAAATAGTTGCACTCCAAGAGTTAAAACAAAATACAGAAGTGTGGGTGATTGATGCATGGAGGTACGCGCAACTGGAACACTTTGTGAAGAAACTACCTTAGCTAATAAGATCAGGAGATGAGTTGACTGTATTGGAAAGGCTGTGTATAACAGACAACACAAAAAAATACTATATCAAAGGTTTATAAAATGTTGCTATCGGAGGATGAGGTAGAGGTACCTCCATTCATCAAAAAATGGGAAAGGGAATTGGGGACACAGAAAGACAAAAGCACTATTAGGTAAATCTTGGACCTAGCCCATAGTTCGGCAGATGACATAAAAACAGCCGAGATTAATTATAAATGTTTAACCAGCTGGTACGCAACACCTGATAAAATTAGCAAATATCAAAGGGGTAAGTCGGCAGAATTTTGGCGGGGCTGTAAGGAAGTGGACACTATGGCCCACCTTTGGTGGAATTGCCCAAATGTAGAATGTATTGGAAAAAGATTTTAGCTTATATTAAAGAAATCACTAAAACGGAGGTAACGGAGGACCCATGAATAGTGCTCTTCCACGGCACAGAAGGAGATGTGAAACAGTATAGGGCTTCCTTAGTTCCACATTTACTAAATGCAGCAAAAAGGCTAATTCTTAAAAACTGGCAAGCAATAGAAAGCCCTCAGATATGGGAGTGGATAAATGCCATGGAGGAAACTTACATCATGGAACGGATGTCCTATAATAGAGAAGAAAATAGGGAGGATGGTAAATGGCAAGTGGAAGTGTTGGAGTGAATTTAAAAAAATCATGGAGTTATGCTGGGGGGGGGTTTGGGTGAGGGGTTTGGGGGTTGGAGGGGGAAATTAATTATCGGTAGTGAAATAGAGAGTTATCATAACAGAGAAATATTTTTTTGATATTTAGGCTGGTGGAAAATTTTGTAATGGCACCTTTTCTTACTACTTTTTACGATGACAAGCTACGATGATGTGAAAATGAGAAGGGATGCACATGAACAGCTGAGCTGAATTAAGTCTCTCAAAGAATTCACTGATGTGGCAAAAAAAAAAAAATTTGAGTGTGGCCTGACTCTGCATGGCGTAGGACGCATCTTCCCCTAGCTCCGGCGAGTAATCCTGAATCTACTCTAATCCTGCGACTCCAAGGCAAGATCCTACCCCCTGCTAGGTGCAGAAAGGTACCATTACCTCCTGCCGGCATGTCACCTCCAAAATCTCAAAAATCGGCGGCCGCCAAGCTCGCACAATACCGCCGTCAGGACGGAGAGGATGGGGAGGAAGATGGCAGCGCCGGGAAAGAGGCAGGAGGGCGTGGAACAGGGGATACAGACAGGCTGCAGGAGGCCACCACACTGTGCCATACCTCCATCACTGACCAGATAGAGGAAGTCAAAATGGACATTTCTTTAATCAGACAGGACTTTTCAAAACTTTGTGACCGGGTCAGAGAGACGGAGACCTGAATCAGTACATTTGAGGATGCCCTCCCGCCATCTCAAGCCGAAAGAGATCGCACACAACGACAAATCGCCCAGCTTATTGCTAAGCAAGACGACACGGAGAACCGGCTGCGGAGGTGTAATATTCGCCTCATCGGTCTCCCGGAGGGGGTGGAAGGTAAGGACCCAACAACCTTCCCGGAGCAGCTGTTCAAAAACACTTATGGCCACGATGCTTTCTCCCCCATGCTGTTGGTCGAAAGGGCACATCACATGCCTGCAAGACCCCTTCCCCAGGGAGCTCCCCCCCGCACCTTCATTGCCAAACTCCTGAACTATAAGGATCGGGACTCTGCTCTGAAGATAGCGAGGGAGAAGGGCAACATCCCCATCGGTAATGGTAAAGTGGCAATCTTCCCTGATTTTTCTGCTGAGATACAATAACACCGCCAGGGATTCATGGAAGCGAAATGGATGCTGCGCACCCACCATCTGAAATACTCCATGTCACTGATAGTACTCACCGAGGCCGAGATTCCGAGAGCGGTTCGCCCTTGCAACTAAGCACAGTCCGCCCCCTGGAGGTGGTACAGGGAGGGAACGGCACAAAGAGGCACAGGCTACCCAATGGACTGTGGGTGACTTGCCTGCGGGGTCTTCGGCAGAGAAGAGCCGCTGTGCAGGTACTGGTAGGCAAGGTGCAGCTGGAGACAACAGGCAGAAAGTCCAGAACCAGGTTGAGGGTCAAACACCGTGACGGTGATATGGCACTGCAGGATTTGCAGGGTAGTATGACAAGATATGGAGAGTCCAGGTACAGGCAGGAAGTCAGGCTAGGAGACAGGAGATAGTCCAGGTAACAGGCCGAGGGTCAAACACAGGAAATTGGTAGGAATCCGATAAACAAGCCGAGGTCAGGTCCAGGAGAGAAGCAGAGAAGTCCAAAGGCAAATCCGGGTCACAACAGGTAGTCAAGCAGAGATACAGGATACAGGTTCAGATAACACAGGAAGCTGAGACAAACCAGCAACTTGTTTGATTCTCTGAGCGCCTTTTATAGGCTGCCCAGGGAATCACGTTGGGTGTGCACCAGTGCGCGTGTGCGAGTGCCGTAGCGCCAAACCGCGAACGCGCATGCGCCGGAACATCGTTCCGCCGGGAATGCGTGAAAAACGACCGGAACGAAGGCTTCTTCTGACACTCCATGTTGTTCTCAGCCCGCCTAAGAGTTGAAAGTGCCGATCGTGTTCTTTTTTTTTGAAGACCCTCTTGAGGTCATCTCCTGGCTGGAATGAAGATTTGCCCCTGACAGAGCAGAATGAACAAACGTCAGAAGAACTGCATGGTGAGATATTACCTTTTTCCCCCCTCCTGCTGTATTATATATCCATACCCACAATGACTTTCCTACTTGCTTTACAGCCGCCCTGACCCCCATCCCAGGTTAATACTCCTTCCAGAACTCACTACATTAGGTCACGGCGGCACAAGGAAACCCTTTTACTCAGGTAACTGCACAACCAGCAGTGTCAATATGGAACTAGGCAAGTGCCATCCAGCAACTGTTGTGTTCTACAAAATGTGAGTCGACTTATTATTATTATTATTATTATTATTATTATAATACAAGATTTATATAGCGCCAACAGTTTACGCAGCGCTTTACAATGTATAAGGGGGACAACACAATTACAGTACAATACAAAAGGTACAGGAGGGCCCTTAATACATTTCACTACCCCCAGGGGATCTCTTTCCATGCCCCTATTTTTCTCTACTTATTTACCGGAGGTATGGGAATATGTTTGTCCTGCAAACCGCATGCACAGTGCAACGAGTTATTGCTCCGTTAACCACTGGTACCCACCATCACGCAGATGGCAGAAGGCATTGGGACTTGTTATCTGCACCTAATAACTTCTTCCTGAGACATGCAATTCAATCCCACTCAACACAAAAATACGTGACCAGATGTTTAAGCCGAACCCAGTGGCTGAGACTGTTCTGCCCCTTTCTTTTCTTTTTCTCATTTCTTATATGTTCAAAAGTGATGATGTTCCCAGTTGGTGATTTGCAGTTGTTGAGGGAGAATGCCCGCACATGTTGGGGTGGGTGTAGGGTGGGGAGGGGGAAGGGGGATGTTACACAGTTATTTTTACAAGACTTAAGTGCACTGGTAATGTAACAGGAGGAGAGAATGCGAATATGTATATGTATTGATTGGTTGCCACATACATTGTGTGATTTATTGATGCTCCTAATGATATTCATGTCCTGGGTTCTCCATGATTTCTCACTGGGTCATGCTACACAGGATGTAATTGAGAGGTGTTATATTCCAAAGGGTTTACTATGGTATCTATAAAATTCCTTACATGGAATGTAAGGGGCCTGCGCGAAAAAATTAAGCGCTCAGCAGCCCTTTCATTCCTTAAAAAGCAGAGGGCAGATGTAGTGGCATTGGTAGAGACACATGTAGAAGGGGGGCTCCAGATGGCCCTCCGCCGCCCATGGGTGGGGTGGGCGTACCACTCCACCCACACAACTCATGCTAGAGGGGTCTCAATACTAATAGCCAAATCGGTGCATTTTGAGTTGTGCAAGGTAATCACAGACCCACAGGGCAGGTATGTGTTTCTCCATGCCAAGCTATACGGCGAACAGTTTCTCCTTATGGCTTTCTACATACCCTCTCCATTCAGTATAACCGTAATCATGGAGGGACTTACCTTCATGACCCGCCATCCCACAACACCAGCGGTATGGATGGGGGACTTTAACACCACCTTACGGCCTGCCCTAGACAAACTTCAAACCACACTGATTTCCACCTTCCACTTAATAGACACGTGGCGTCACAAATCCCCACACACAAGGGCCTACTCATGCTTCTCTTCCTCCCACAACTCCATGTCCCGTATTGATTTCATTCTTGTGTCAAGAACCCTATCACCACGGATTTTGGACACAGCTTTCTGCCCAAGACTACTATCTGATCACAGCCTATATTGGGCCTCACTGAGTATTCCTATAGACAAACCTCTGAGGCCCTGGCGCCTAAATCCATTCTGGTTGTCACTACTGCCAGAAGACGATGAGCTCCCAAATCTATGGAAACAATACTTTCTAGAAAATTACCAAAAAGCATCTATTTTAGCAATTTGGGACTCATTTAAAATATATGCCTGCACGACACTGACTTCACAGAATCAAGACAGAATCTGCTGGCGCCTTTGATAGGGAGGTAGCGGAGTTAACTTCCACAGAACAGGAATATGCCACCAATCCCACCCCAGAAATAGCAGCCCGACTTAAAATGCAATCTAGGGTAGCAACTCAACTCCAGTTCACAAAGGCCAGACAAAAACTTTTTTTCACCAAACAAAAACTATTTGAGCATGTCAAAAAGGCAGGTAAGCTACTAGCCTATCTAGTACATAGTGAGGATAGACCCCAGTGGTCATCACCCTGCATGGGCCTGGGGGCCAACAGATTACAGATCCACATAGTGTAACAACTAGGTTGTTTGCAGACCTATACAAGACGACGGTGACATACTCAACTGAACTGAGAGCGACGTTCTTTAATAGTATCACTCTCCCCCAATTGACGAATGACCAAATTGACCTCTTTGAGGCACCCCTGACTACAGAAGAAATAGCCACTGCTATGGCTAGCTTCGCTAGATCCAAATCCCCAGGCTCGGATGGTCTCCCAATTGAGTTTTACTCCCAATTCAGCGAACTAGTTACTCCAAAACTACTGACGCTTTATAATCACTTCTTTGAGACTTTTTCTTTACCACCTTCTATGAGAGAGGCTATGATAGTCCCTATCCATAAACAGGAGAAAGACCTGGGCTGTCCAGAATCTTATCGCCCTATCTCCTTACTTCAAGTAGATCTTAAAATCTTAGCCAAGGTATTATCTCTGAGATTAAATCAAGTCATTCTCTCTCTGATACATGCAGATCAGGCAGGATTCATGCCAGGCCATAATACCTCCTTTAACCTACATAAACTATATATTAACCTACAAGCCACGCATGTAGATGCTGGATCCTGGGTGGTAGTAACTTTAGACACGGCAAAAGCATTTCACTCTGTGGAATGGGAGTACTTGTGGAGATGCCTGGAGGGATATGGCTTTGAACCTAAGTTCATCAAATGGGTTTGACTGTTATATCAGTCACCCATGGCAAAGGTGGTAGCTAACGGATGGCCCTCCGAGCAGTTTGACCTCAGTAGAGGCACAAGGCAGGGCCGCCCCCTATCACCACTTCTATACGCTTTGGCCGCAGAACCACTAGCCATCTCCATCCCGGCTAATCTAGAAATTAAGGGATTGTGCTCCGGTACTCTGACCGAAAAAATCAGTATGTACGCGGACGATACACTGCTATACTTGGCGGACCCGGGCCCCTCTCTACGCATAGCACTACAAACAATTGAACAATTTGGGACCTTTTCTGGTTTAAAAATCAACTAGGAGAAGTCACAAATATTGCCAATAGACAGTTTCCCACCAAATGAGTCACAGGCCAATCTACCACTCCAGCGAGTCAGTACCATCAAATACCTTGGGATACACGTATCCAGATCACCAGCAGACTATGTCCATTTAAATATAGAACCTCTCATATCCCACGTGAAAGCCAAACTTAGGACCAGGGCCCATTTGCCACTAGGGGTCGAAAAAAAATTATTCTCCTACCCAAAACAATATATATAATATTGCATGCCCCAATACACTTACCTCTGAAGTACTTCAAATCCCTAGAGGCCCTCAAACCCATTGTATGGGGTTCCAACAGACATAAATTGGCATGGCAGGTGCTTAAAAACCCAACTGATCTTGGAGGTACGGCACTGCCTGATTTCAAATTTTACTACATAGCGTCCCACCTGTCCCAACTTTACCACATAGACAAGACAGACAGAGAGAGGTTCCTTCAACTAATATGTCCCAAGTGGGCCAGGTATACCAAAGACTCAATCTACGTGATAAAGATAGGCTCCAGCAATACAGGACCACAGAGTAATGAGAAAACCCTATTGCATTACAGACGCATATGGGATATTGCTTCATCTAAATTGGGGATTCCTCAATACAATGATTTCACCCCACTGTGGCATAATAAAAATTTACCGAATTCATGCAACTGCCTGATGTGGACCTTTGGTCCACTCATGGCGTCCTTTACCTACATCAACTAACTACAAATGGAATTCTCAATACCTTTAACACGCTCAAAGAAAAATTCACACTCCCTAACCACATGCTCTTCAGATTTTTGTAAGTCAAGCATGCAGCCCAAATTCAATTCCCAATGTCCCCTCCCCAACCCACTCCGAATGTCATCATGGCAATAGTTAAAAACACAGATCCCCAAAAACTAACATTGGCGTTTTACAGCATACTTACCACACCAGAGGCCACTATATTAGCATACGGCCTCAAGCCCCACTGGGTGGGGGAGATAGGACCTGTGGAGGATGAGGAATGGGAGGAGGCCCTGGAATCCTGCAAAGTAGTCTCGCCTAAACTGTCCGATAGACTAACCCAAATCTATATAATTCATCAAGCATACCTAATCCCCCTCAGGGTGGCTAGATATAGGAACTCTCAATCCACCACACATCTGGGTGGGTTGGAGGTAGGCACATTTATTCACCTACTGTGGTCATGCCCCAAAATACAGGGACACTGGACACAGGTGGTGACATTCCTTCATGACACCATGGGCTCTCCAGTAGCACTGGACCCAAAAATGTGCCTCCGTGGAATGCTACCTGATTCTATTGATAAGTACACAAAGACTTTCCTACACAAGACTCTGTTCCTGGCGCGGAAGGTAATAGCTAGGAAATGGATGAGAACCCGGCCCCCGAGGATTACAGAATGGAAGGCAGAATTAAACAATACCCTTCCGTACAAAAAATTCATATATACAAATAGAGGATGTCCTGCTAAATACAATAAAATCTGGGACAGATGGCTGCAAGAATCCGACACCTGTTCATAGCATAACTCGTACGCCACTCAACAGATAGTTATCGAGCTGTAGATCGCTAATCTCATGGGAAATAAGAACAAAATGCATGGTCATACCCTGGAGCAATTCTTTATTTCGCACATGAGCACGATACGGTAACATAGTTCTAGGACAAGTATACAATTATTATTTACAATTCTCTATGATATGTACTATACCCTGTAATGTATGTCATAACATGTATGCACTTTGGACAAAATAACATTTGTTGATTCAAAAACATTTGAGAACCATTTGGGTGTAACATTACTTTCCCCTAATGAAGGTAGTGAAACATGCACATAAGCTTTTTATGCGAGGGTGTAAATACAATGCTCAGAAAAGGGAACTGTTCTCTTAATGTAATTCCATGTTTCTAAGAAACATATTTATGGCTTCTTTGAAATAAAAAGGTGAAGTATAGTTTTCAGTTCTGCAATCCGAAAAATAATGCTTTGTCAGTCAAGGGTCATGGTCAGTCAAGGATAAAGAAATAAAATGTGTGTGTACAGTGCCCTGAAAAAAAGTATTCATACCCCCTTTTCCACATTTTGTCATGTTACCACCAAAAACGTAAATATATTTTATTGGGATTTTATGTGATAGACTAACACAAAGTGCGACATAGTTGTGAAGTGTAATGAAAATGATAAATGGTTTTCAACATTTTTTACAAATATATATTTAAAAAGTGTGGCGTGCATTTGTATTTAGCCCCATTTACTCTGATACCCCTAACTAAAATCTAATGGAACCAATTGCCTTTAGAAGTCACCTTATTAGTAAATAAAGTCTACCTTTGTGTAATTTATTCTCAGTATAAATACAGCTGTACTGTGAAGCCCTCAGGCTAGTGCGACAAACGCTCCGACATTGGGAGTTCATGTCACATGACATGTGAAAATCAATGACCCTATGACAGCCATCCTAACTGGTCCGACACAAGTCGGTCCGACTTTGAAAATGCTCCCTGTACTACTTTGGTCCGACTTTGATCCTACTTCAGCCCACTGACTATCATTGAAGTCGGATCAAAGTCGGATCGCCGTCTCGCATGATCCGACTTTGGCATGCGACTTGTGCTCAGATGATCTTGAGGGGGAACTCCGTGCCAAATTTTAAATAAAAAACCAGCATGGGTTCCCCCTCCAAGAGCATACCAGGCCCTTCGGTCTGGTATGGGTTTTAAGGGGCACCCCCTACGCCGTAAAAATGGCGTGGGATCCCCCCCAAAATCCATACCAGACCCTTATCCGAGCACAGAGCCCGGCCAGTCAGGAAAAGGGGGTGGGGACGAGCGAGTGCCCCCCCTGCTGAACCGTATCATGCCCTCAACATGGGGGGGTGGGTGCTTTGGGGCAGGGGGGTGCCCTGCGGCCTCCCCACCCCAAAGCACCTTGTCCCTATGTTGATGAGGACAAGGGCCTCTTCCCTACAACCCTGGCCGCTGGTTGTCGGGGTCTGCGGGCGGGGGGCTTATCGGAATCCGGGAGCCCCCTTTAATAAGGGGGCCCCCAGATCCATGTTGATGGGGGTGGGTGCTTTGGGGCAGGGGGGTGCCCTGCGGCCTCCCCACCCTAAAGCACCTTGTCCCCATGTTGATGAGGACAAGGGCCTCTTCCCGACAACCCTGGCCGCTGGTTGTCGGGGTCTGCGGGCGGGGGGCTTATCGGAATCTGGGAGCCCCCTTTAATAAGGGGGCCCCCAGATCCTGGCCCCCCACCCTATGTGAATGAGTACGGGGTCACTGGGTGATGTCCCATCATGCCCCGGGACTGTGACATAATAATGGGCAGGGTCACCGTGTGACATCACCCAGTGACCACGCCCCATCCCTATATAAGTCATTGCGGACTGCGCACATGGCATTACAGTGGGAGAGAGCGTTGTGTCAACATCGGAAGAAGAGAAGAGGGAAGAAGACGGCAGAGAAGACCGGCCCACCGCTAGCAAAAGAGCGGGCAAAAGAGCAGAAGATAGCGGAGGAGCCTGGCAGAAGATAACGGAGAGTGGGAGAAGAGGCCAGAGAGCACGGACAAGAAGAAAGAGACCACGGAGAAGAAGGAAGAGACCCCGAAGTCGGAAGAATACCCCCGGAGCTGCCTAATAAATTATTTTAAAAACCTGTCTAGTGTGTTTTTTTTATTGACACTTTTTTCCTAGGTGAATGGGTAGGGGTACGATGTACCCCATACTCATTCACATAGGGTGGGGGGCCAGGATCTGGGGGCCCCCTTATTAAAGGGGGCTCCTGGATTCTGATAAGCCCCCCCGCCCGCAGACCCTGACAACCAACGGCCAGGGTTGTCGGGAAGAGGCCCTTGTCCTCATCAACATGGGGACAAGGTGCCCCCCTGCCCCAAAACACCCACCCCTCCATGTGGGGGACGCTTGCTGGTCCCCACCCCCTTTCCTGACCGGCCAGGCTGTGTGTTCGGATAATGGTCTGGTATGGATTTTGGGGGGACCCCCACGCCATTTTTTCGGTGTAGGGGGTGCCCCTTAAAATCCATACCAGACCAAAGGGCCTGGTATGCTCTTAGAGGGGGAACCCATGCCGTTTTTTTATTTAAAATTTGGTGTGGAGTTCCCCCTCAAGATTCATACCAAACACAGTGCCTGGTATTGGCGGGGATCCAAGTCGGATCCCCATTCATTGAAAGTTGGACGTATGTCGGCTTCAAGTTGCAGGGCAAAGTCGGATCCAAAGTAGGACGGCTGTCGTGTCGCACCAGTGTGAACCCGGCCTCAGAGGTTTGTTAGCTAACCTTAGTGAAAAAAACGCATCATGAAGGCCGAGGAACACACCAGACAAGTCAGGGATAGAGTTGTGGAGAAGTTTAAAGCAGGGTTAGGTTATAAAAAATATTCTAAGCTTTTAACATTTCCATCATCTGAAAAGGGAAAGAGTATGGCACAACTGCAAATCTACCAAGACATGGCTGTCCAACTAAACTGACAGGCCGGGCAAGGAGAGCATTAATCAGAGAAGCAGCCAAAAGGCCCATGGTACTTTAACTCGGGAGGAGCTGCAAAGATCCACAGCTCAGTTTGGTGAATCAATCCACGGGACAACTATTAGTCGTGCACTCCACAAATCTGGCCTTTATGGAAGAGTGGCAAGAAGAAAGACATTGTTGAAAGAAACCCATAATGCCGCGTACACACCGGTTTTGCCGTCGGAATAAACTCTGAAGGTTTCTCCGACGGAACTCTGATGGAATTCCATTCAAGCGGTCTTGCCTACACACGGTCCAACCAAAGTCCGACCAAAGTCTGACCGTCCAGAACATGGTGACGTACAACACGTACGACGGGGCTAGAAAAAGGAAGTGCAATAGTCAGTAGCCAATAGCTTCCGTCTCGTACTTGCTTCAGAGCATGCGTCGTTTTTGGTCCGTCGGAACAGCTTACAGACGAGCGGTTTTACTGATAGGAATCGATTCTGTCGGAAATATTTAGAACATGTTCCATTTCTAGGTCCGTCAGAATTTTCGAACAAAAAAAGTCTGATGAGGCATACACACGATTGGAATAGACGATGAAAAGCTTCCATCTGACTTTTTCTGTCGGACATTCTGCTCGTGTGTACGCGGCTTAAGAAGTTCTTTTTGCAGTTTGTAAAAAGCCATGTGGGGGACATAGCAGACATGTGGAAGAAGGTGCTCTGGTCAGATGAGACCAAGTTGAACTTTTTGGCTTAAAGCAAAACACTATATGTGGTGGAAAACTAACACGGCACATCACCCTGAACGCACCATCCCCGCCGTTAACACATGGTGGCAGAAGCATCATGTTGTGGGGATGCTTTTCTTCAGCAGGGACAGGGAAGCTGGTCAGAGTTGATGGGAAGATGGATGGAGCCAAATACAGGGCAATCTTAGAAGAAAACCTGTTCGAGTCTGCAAAAGATTTGAGACTGGGTGGAGGTTGACCTTCCAGCAGGACAACGACCCTAAACATTGGGGGGGGGGGGGGCTGAATACAAATGCACGCCACACTTTTCAGATATTTATTTGTAAAAAATGTTGAAAACCATTTATCATTTTCCTTCCACTTCACAATTATGTACCACTTTGGGTTGGTCTATCACATAAAATCCCAATAAAATACATTTATGTTTATGTTGGTTGTAAAATGACAAAATGTGGAAAATTTCAAGGGGTGTGAATACTTTTTCAAGGCATTGTATATATTGTGTGCGCGCGTGTGTGTGTGTGTATATATATATATATATATATATATATATATATATATATATATATATATATATATATATATGTATTTATGTGTATCTATCTATCTTTAAAACCTTTTGGATTGCGAGTAAATTGGTCTGTGAGTGTTTTACAAGATGAGCAACATTTTTTTTATACATTTTAACTTGATAAACAAGCGATGTCTTACAATATGAGTACGATTTTAAGTAGTGTGATTTTAAAGCCTGACTTCAACCACTACTTCAGCACTACTTCTATGAGATTTGTAATGATTTGATATGACTTCTGTGCTACTTCAGTGAGAAGGGAGGGAGGAACATTGATGTTATCAACAAAAGTTTAACTAGCAAAGAGTTAATATTTAACTTCTTTCAGGCTCTGTAGTGCTGATATAGACACAGGTACGATTTGCAGCACGATTTACATTATAGTCTATGGCAGTGAAATCCATAGTTGCCAACAGTCCCGATTTTCCCGGGACATCCTGATTTTGGGACCCTCGTCCCGATTGGAGGCTGTCCTGAATCTGGATTTTCCATAAGGAAAATCGGGAATGTTTTTTTTTTGTTTTTGGAGCAGCTGGCTCCAGCAAAATGGCGGCCAGCGCCGCCGCTCGATCTTCCCCCTAGTGACAGTGTTGAGTAAGTGGAGAGAGGAAGGGGGCTTGATCCGTGCAGCCAATGAAGCGGCTTCTTTAGCTGCACGGCCCGTTCCCTCTCCACTGAAGGAGAAGACAACGGCGCCACCGTCGCCGTGTCTTGCCGAAAGTTCCCCAGCCCCGTACTGCACAAGCGCTGCGCCTGCGCAGTACAGGGAGTCCTTACTTGCGAGGGGAACTTTCTCGGCAGAACACCGGCCGCTTCTGCACTGAGCGAGGGGGGGGTGCACTCAGGGGGGGCTGCATTGAGGGGGGGTCTGCACTAATAGAGGGGGGCTGCATTGAGGGGGGTCTGCACTAACAGGGGGGGCTGCACTGAGGGGGGGTGTGCACTAATAGAGGGGGGGCTGCACTGAGGGGGGGTCTGCACTAATAGAGGGGAGGTCTGCACTAATAGAGGGGGGGCTGCACTAATTGAGGGGGGGCTGCACTAATTGAGGGGGGGCTGCACTAATAGAGGGGGGGCTGCACTAATTGAGGGGGGGCTGCACTGAGGGGGGGCTGCACTAATAGAGGGGGGCTGCACTGAGGGGGGTCTGCACTAATAGAGGGGGGGCTGCACTGAGGGGGGTCTGCACTAATAGAGGGGGGGTCTGCACTGATGTAGGGGGTCTGCACTGATGGAGGGGATCTGCACTGATGGAGGGGATCTGCACTGAGGGGGTCTGCACTGAGGGGGTCTGCACTGAGGGGGTCTATACAGACTCTGCCGGGGGCACCTGATGCAAGGACAGACTCTGCCGGGGGCACCTGATGCGAGGACAGACTCTGCCGGGGGCACCTGATGCGAGGACAGACTCTGCCGGGAGCACCTGATGCGAGGACAGACTCTGCCGGGGGCACCTGATGCGAGGACAGACTCTGCCGGGGGCACCTGATGCGAGGACAGACTCTGCTGGTGGCAGGTGACGTGGCTCGCTCAGGGATCCCACTGATTCGGCATTATGGTGAGTTGAATGATTTAATTTTATATTACAATGTAATAATAAAAATAATGCGCTTCAATCATCCTGACACCATAACAACCATGGTGCCGGGATGATTGAAGCATTAACACCAGGCGTTTGGAGTATCTTTATCTGCTGATTGTTAAACTTTCTAGAATACACATATTTCTATTGTGTAGGATCTGGGGCTGCTGTCCCGTCATTCCCCTCTCCCCCTTTCCCTCTCCATCCCTCATTCATCTCAGACTCTAACCACACCCTCTTGAGCCACGCCCATTTAAGCCACGCCCACTTTTCACGTAAGCCACACGCACCACATTTGTAAATTTTTGCTAAGCCACGCCCACAAACGAATGCCCCGCCCCTAATTATTGTACGGCTCCGCCTACAGCCAAAAAAGTGTCCCACATATTTTTTTTTGCAATGTTGGCAACTATGGAAATCGTGCTGAAGTCCTGAAAAAGTAATACATGAACTACTTCTCAAATCGCACTACTTGAAATCGTACCAATTAAGACACTGCCATAGAAACACATTAGATGCTACTTCAGGTACTATTTCTAAATTGCATGTGGCACCTGAAGTCGTACCGGTGTGACCGGGGGCTAAAAGAGAAGAGAGGCAGCTCTAAGTATAGCAAAATGGTTACATTTCATGAAGGTACAACATTTAACAATTCACATGGCTGATTATTAAAACAGGCACATCTAAATATGCAGGCATCCGGGGTAAAGCTGTCCTCTGCACCACCGGCTCACACCGCTGTCAGTCTGTAATCGTGCCTGGGAAGATTACCCATGCAGTAGAGCGATCTGAAAATGAGGCTTGAAGCACTCGTGGAGAGCAGCGTGGAAGGGATGACGTCGATGGTGGTGCGGAGGACAGTCTATGTGGACAGCTTTACCCCGGATGCCTGCATACTTAGATCTTCCTGTTTTAATCATGAACCATGTGAGTTGCACCTTCAATAAATGTAACCATTTAGAGGCGCCTCTCTTCTCTTTTACACTCTGTAGCTCCTGCTGGATTCTGCTTTATGCATTCCCTAATGACACTTTTCTTTTTTTCTGTGGTTGTGGTTGTGGAACGAATATTCTGAGTTTTCATTATTTCTTATGGGGAAATTGGCTTTGATATACGAGTGCTTTGGATTACAAGCACGTTTCCAGGAACAAATTATGCTCGCAATCCAAGGTTTTACTGTATAATTTTTTTTTTATCCTTGACTTATTTGATTTAATCTAAAACTTAAACATGAACTATATTTCAGAAGTATTGGGACGCCTGCCTTTACATGCGCATGAACTTTATTGGCATCCCAGTCTTAGTCGTAGGGTTCAAGATTGAGTTGGCCCACCCTTTGCAGCTATAACAGCTTCAACTCTTCTGGGAAGGCTGTCCGCAAGGTTTAGGAGTGTGTCTATGGGAATTTTTTTGACCATTCTTCCAAAAGCACATTTTTAGGGTCAGGGACTGATGTTGGACGAGAATGCCTGGCTCGCAGTCTTTGCTTTAATTAATCCCAAAGGTGTTCTATCGGGTTGAGGTCAGGACTCTGTGCAGGCCAGTCAAGTTCCTCCACCCCAAACTCGCTCATCCATGTCTTTTATGAACCGTACTTTGTGCACTGGTGTGCAGTAATGTTGGAACAGGAAGGGGCCATCCCCAAACTGTTCCCACAAATTTAGGAGCATGAAATTGTCCAAAATGTCTTGGTATGCTGATGCCTTAAGAGTTTCCTGGAACTAAGGGGCCAAGCCCAGCCTCTGAAAAATAACCCTGCACCAAATCCCCACCATAATATTACTACTCTCACACCTTCCTAATACACCCAATTTCCTCCTTCCTATCTAGAATCCATCTTACTACACTTCCTGTCTAGACTCCATCTTACTATACCCAAATTCTTCCTTCCTGTCTTGACTGCATCATAGAAGGGGTGCCTCACTAATCCTCATTTCACTTCCTTATTTGTCGCCTTATTGAGAGTGGCATCCCAACGTGTAACCACGAAATCCATCCCCCGGCGTTTGTATTGCAACTTAATTTCTACTTCTTATACACAATATATGAACATATGAAATACATGATTAAAATGCATAATTAAAATTATTTGTATTATAAATTTCATAAAATACTCTCAGAAATGTACCTAACCAGCAGCCTAGCAAGAAGGATGCTACATAACATTTTAAATAAAAGTTATGTCTTAGGACCCAGTTTTCAGATGTGTGGGTAGTAGGGTTGAAGGAGGTTGTCAAAGGGATGCAGAATGTTGGAAGTTTGTGGGAAAGGGTGCAGACATGAGCAGTGTTGGAAGAGAATTGCAGATGTGAATAGAGATGGAAGAGAGTTGCATGAAGTGCAGAGGTGAACAAAGTTGGAAGAGTTTTGCAGGAGTGAGCTGTGTTCGGAGATGGAGACAGGAGGAAAAGAGGTGAGCAGTGTTGGAAGAGAGTTGCATGGGGTGCAGAGGTGAACAAAGTTGGAAGAGTTTAGCAGGAGTGAGCTGTGTTCGGAGATGGAGACAAGAGGAAAAGAGGTTAGAAGTGTTGGAAGAGGGTTGCAGGGTGTGCAGAGGTGAGCAGTGTTGGAAGAGGGTTGCAGGGTGTGCAGAGGTGAGCAGTGTTGGAAGAGGGTTGCAGGGTGTGCAGAGGTGAGCAGTGTTGGAAGAGGGTTGCAGGGTGTGCAGAGGTGAGCAGTGTTGGAAGAGGGTTGCAGGGTGTGCAGAGGTGAGCAGTGTTGGAAGAGGGTTGCAAGGTGTGCAGAGGTGAGCAGTGTTGGAAGAGGGTTGCAGGGTGTGCAGAGGTGAGCAGTGTTGGAAAGAAGGATGTGAGGAGTGGAAAGATGAACAGCTCAGACATGAACAGTGTTGGAAGAGAATGGCAGGGGATGCAGTGGTGAGCAGTGCTGGAAGAGGGTAGCAGGGGATACGGAGATGAGTTGTGTTGGAAAAGGGTGCAAAGGGGAGCAGTGTTGGAAGAGGGTTGCAGATGTGAACAGGGTTGTAGGAGGTGCAGGGGTGAATTTTGTTGGAAAATGGGTGCAGGGTTGAACACAGGGTGCACACCACACTCAGTGTCTCAGAAGTAGGCTTTTGGACTGTGTCCCCACTCCACCCATGGCAGTGGAGCCATTACACAGATTACATGAACTGCACAAGGACCAGAGGAGTCAACGGCTGCATGGATGAGTGGAGGAGACCTACACTGAATGACATACACCTAGAACTGCTTGGGCTGGACAGATTTGTCGTATGCCTAGTGCCTGCTATATATGTCTATTGAACTACTTTCAGGCCTGTAATAATTACTTGACTGCACGGAAGATCAACAGACCTACATAGCAGGCAATAAAAGTGTTGAAATACATATTTTGCATTCCAAAATGTTTATTGTGTCATGTAAATAAGTGTGGGAATCAACAACGCAATGCAGGTTAACATACAACATTTGAGCATTAACATACCACAAAGAAGAGAATCAGCCCCTACAGTTGAGATGAAAGGCTTTGGAGGGAAAATACCATACCCTGGTCACGCAAGGGTGAGAACCACTACTTTTTAGTTAACATGTTGATACCAATTTGGAGACCCAGAAGACTCCTCACCTCTTTCTTCTATTTTGCTTGAAGTCTCATAGGCGTGCACCAAGGGTGTGCCGGGTGTACCTGGGCACACCCTAATCCCCCCCCCCCCGTGTGGTGTAGATTCCCCCTGCTGCCTGAGTCTGTGTCATTTACTGTCCGCTTCCTTCTCAATGAGCACAGTGAGTGATTGGTACAGATAACTGAAGCCTGAACATAGCCTGAAAACTATGTTTACTAGGCTTCAGTTTGTGAATGAACAGGAAGCCGATCAGTACAGAGCATTTGCCTTAATTCACTGTCCAGTGCAGCTGACACTGCAGGGAAAGGGGCTGGGGAACCTCTGTCCTCAGCCCCTTTCTCTGTCACAAAAGTGAGGGGGTCTTTGGTCTGTGAGGGGTATCAGGGGTCTGTTTAGACCCCTGATATTTCACCAAAGCCCCCAGAGGGGCTCCTAAAAATATGTAAATAAACAATATTGTAAAAAAATACTGACATTGCCCACTGCCAGACTGACACCATCCATGTTTTAATATATTTTAATTTGTTTAACGTTTATGTGTGTGTGTGTATATACACACACACGTGTGTTTGAGTTTTGGGGTGCACACCCTAATGCAATAGTCTGTGCACACCAATGAGTCTCCCTGCCATACTTTATCATTGTTTCCAGATGTGTATGCTCACTCTAGGATGGGAAAGCAATTCAAATACAGTATTGCATATTAACCAATTGCCGACCATGCTATATCAAAATGACAGCCACAACGCGGTAGGCCAGTTCTGGGAGGGCATGATATGATGTCCTCCCATGATCGCGCCTGCCGCACGCCCACTGCAGTGCACTTTGTGATCGCTGTGTCTTCCGGACACAACTGATCACAGATCGGGGTAAACAGCCAATCAGCGACTCTTTACCACGTGATCAGCTGTGATTGGACACACTTGCCAGTTATTGGCACGCTGTCACAGCATGAGGCGAGGAGAGCCGGTAATCGGCAAGGGTGAAAGGGGGCATCTGCACTGATAATCAGGGCACTAATCATCAGCGCATATCAGTGCCTCTTTATCAGTACCCATCAGTGCAGCCTATTAGTGCCCTTCACTGATATTGCGCCTCATCAGCGCATATCAGTGAAGGAGAAAAATGACCTTTTTAACAGAATCTAAGAAAAATTTTTTTTTTGTAATTCGTGGTCTTTTTTTGTTTGCTTAGCAAAAATAAAAAAAACTAGTGGTGATTAAATACCACCAAAAGAAAGCTTGTGTGAAAAAAAAAATGATAAAATTTTCATATGGGTACAGTGTTGCATGACCGCAGAATTGTCATTCAAAGTGTGACAGCGCTGAAAACTGAAAATTGGCCTGGGCAGGAAGGGGTAAAAGTGCCCAGTAGGCAAATCGTTAAAAAGGAGCAATCTTTTCTGGCCTCTATGCATGGAAGGTACCATCCGACACAATTTATAAACCTACTTTAATTTGTCTAGTGAAATTGTACTAACATAGCATCACTGTACCCATAAGTTTGGGAAAAAAACCCTCTGGGGGGATATTTATCAATTCTGTCGCACAGCAAAGCAAAGCTAAACAGGAGCCAGATACAGAGACAGATTGTGTGACAGATTTTCTATAAAACTGGAGTTTTAAATTGGATACTCTTATACCCAAAGGGATGAATTACAAATGGGACTTATGCCCTGTACACACGATAGGACATTGATTGGACATTCCGACAGCAAAATCCATCAGATTTTTTCCGACGGATGTTGGCTCAAACTAGTCTTGCATACACACGGTCGCACAAAGTTGTCGGAAAATCCGACAGTTCTGAAAGCGGTGACGCAAAACACGTACATCGGGACTATAAACGGGGCAGTAGACAATGGCTTTCATCTCTTAGTTTATTCTGAACATGCGTGGCACTTTGTGCCTCGGATCGGAATTTAAACGATCGGATTTTGTTGTCAGAAAATTTTATATCCTGCTCTCAAACTTTGTGTGTCGGAAATTCCGACGGAAAAAGTCAGATGGAGCCCACACACAATCCGATCGCACTTTCTTCCATCGGAAAATCCAATCGTGTGTACAGGGCATTAAAACGGAGGTCCACCCTAAAAAAAAAAAAAAAAAAAAAACATAAAAATGCTCCTACAAATAGGAAAAAAAATATATATATATTTTTTTTACTTACCAGAAATGGGAAATGGCTGTTGCTAGGCAGATCATCCTAATCTGCCACTTCCTACTCCACGGTGATCTTCATTCTTCTCCTCGCATTGTCTTCTGGGTAATGGGGCGCGCTGTATTCTTGGAACTGTGTGTGTCCCAGAACACATCTGGCCATTCACAAAGCGCCGTGCGACTCGCGAATGCACAGTAGGAAACGGGCAGTGAAGCCGCAAGGCTCCACTGCCTGTTTCCCTTAGTTCAAAAGGCGGCACCGGGACCCAATTTGATGGATGGATCGGTCTGGGGGGGGGGCGACATCACGGGCACTCTGGACAGGTAAGTGTGCTTATTAAAAGTCAGCAGCTACAGTGTTTGTAGCTGCTGACTTTTAAAAAAAAAAAAAAAATTTCAGCTGGACCTCCTCTTTAACACACTATTATTAAAAGAGACTCTAGGCATGTTTCCCTTTTTAAATAAACTTTTTTCAGTGCATTTTGAGGGTGCTGGACCGAGGGATGAATACCACAACTGTGGCTTTGAGTTCCCTTTGGGGTTTTTTCTCAGAGTTTCTTCTTTTGGCTTTATTCAGTCTTGCTAATGGTCCCTATGCTGTATATTATTTCATGCAAATTAATCTTCAAGCCATTTCTTCCTCATCCTAGTGTAAGTTTGATAAAATCCACATTCCTATACGTGATCTTGGGATTTTACTTTGCATTATTTGGTTCTATTTTATTTTTTATTTTAGTGTAGATTTTATTAAAAAGAATACAAATCATTATTTTAGGGGCTTTTTTGAAGAGGGTGAGTTGGATAGAGGAGGGGGTGAGTTACGCATTAATTTACATTTAAGAGATGTAATGTATTGCATTTGTTTATACACTATGTAGTGTATTTGTTGGGTTTCATTGTTTTGTATTAATGTGGATTGTAAACCCTTACACATATATATATAGTTTATTATTATTGTCGTGTCAATGACCTCAATACCTCATTTCAGCATTTTATGGTTAAAGACTTCCTGTGATCTCAATAATTTTTTTCCCCATTTTTTTGATGCCTGCACATATTGTGTGTGTTAGTATTTATTTTAGGTTTGCTGTGTAGCACCTCCTAGATAGGTGCTAGGATTAGGAAAATTTTAGTTCTGGCTGACTGAATCCAGTGGAGCTGCTTTTTTGTTGTTGTTATATAAATTTAGTTGTTCTCAATGTAATCAGTGCAACTGCATGCCATTAGTTAGGGCTGTTCAGTGTTTCAGCTGCTGGGGGGTTTAATTGTTTCACCTGCTTTCTGGAGTACTGTGGATCTCTCTAGAACATAGGCGTGGAGCAAGGCAAACGAGCAGCACAAATTCTTATGCAGCCCTGGGCAATCACAGGGAGGGTGGCCATGAGAGCTGCTGGGAGTCTGTATAAATATTCTGGGACACAGAGCAGTCTTGTCTTATCATGGGGCAAAGAAGTCCAGCTTTGAGGGTTTGCTACCCTCTGGGCAGCCCTGCCATTTGCTTGCTGTTCGTGAGGCCTCAGCTGGGCTAACTGAGGGACCTGAATGCTGAAGTTACAGAGAGCTGACTGAGGGGCTGACATCTGAATATCTAATCTGATATCACAGGAAAAAGGTGTTGCATGGATGTTTGAAGGAGGCAATCAACTTTCCAAGGACATGTGTGAGTACGGACAGTGAGAGAGATCTTAGATACTTTTGGGCTGCTGCCATGTCCCTGGTGCTAGAGAGTCAGCTGTGAGTTTTTGTAAAGGGGACATCAGCTGGTGTCCTGAAGAGCTCAGTCTTTTTAGTTCTTTGTGAAGAGACTCTGCTCTGATTGCTCAAAGAAAGAAACTTTTGTGCGTTTAACTGCCTTTACTACAAAGCCAAGTCAACAGTTTGCTTTTGCAAGGGCTTTTGCTTCTGTTCTACAGAAGGAAGTTTACTGTATCCATCTTGTACCTAGTTCTTTTTGGAGTATCACACTCAAATTCCCCCAACCCTATCCAAGTTACCCCCCCTCAAAAAAAAAAAACACCCCTGGAGTGGGCATGCCTGAGTCTGGGGCAATTACTGGGAAAAAGAGCCTGGGCAATTTCCAACAGCTCCTTCGGGGAGTAGTGCTACATTTGAGGGCTCATCCGGGATTTTCCCTAAAGAATTCACAGCAGTTGCTAGTAGTAATGGTCAAAAGAAAAATGGAGGAGACTGCCAATGTTGTTCAGAGCTGTGTGGATTGCGAAGAGGCAATGAGAGTTTTGGAGGATTGCTGTGTCACAGTGGAGAATGCCTGCTTTACAATAAAGAGCACTGCCAGGGTAGAAGCATTTCCTGGTGGTGGCAGCGAAGGAGTTAAGCTGTGGTGTGAGAGTCTAACAGGTGGAGTTGGCCCCAAAGTGCCAGCCTATTGCAGAGAGCGGGCAGGCTTACCACCTGGGTTCGTCCAATCCCAAAGAGTGGGAGGAGCTTACACGCCACTTCTGGGTGTAGAAGAGGAGAAGCCACGTGGAAGACATTCCAATGGGGCACACGTAAGGAAGAGTGAACCGAGCATGATTACCGCAGCCACCGGTAATAGTATGAAGTATCCAGACAGGCTAGTGGAGTTGCAGGGCAGAACGCTGACCGACACCAGAGCACAGTTGGTGCCCCAAGGATGGCGCTGTACAGCAGGGATGACAAATTACATTACACTAGTACGTGGCAGATGCCAGCACATCACAGTCAAGTTATGAGCCTGGGGCCGGTGCGGTCACTGTGGGGAAATGCTATTGAAACTTCTGGCCAGCAATTGGCAACCCTGCAGTCTGCATGTGGACTGCGAGATGGGCTACAGTTCAGAAATGCCAAGTTCTACTCTTAAAGCTCTATGGAATGGCAGGGGTGCAGTGGAGTTATAACTGGGGCCAGGACCAGTGGTGGTCATGCAGATCAAAATCTTCCAAAGGAATGAGACCCTCGTATCCACCACAAGGGGGACATGCCAAGCTGAAGTAAGGTTCAGGTGAGTCGTTGCTGTTGGCACAGGCAATGGCTTGCCACAAGAAGAAGCTTACCCAAGGGAGGAGACACTTGTCAAGTTCTTTGTTTCAAGTTCTTATGTGAAGGAACTGAACTGTTGACCAACATAGGGGGCGACCCTTACTAATTCCCAGGAGAAATCATTCTGAGCTGTTGCCTTGTTGGCAGGTAATGGCTCACTGAAGGAGACTTTTGCAAGAATTTACTTTCTACCCAGCAGGGGAAGGATCCCTTGCCAAGTTCCACTACTGCTCTGCATTTGAGAAAGGGAGGTGGTGCTCCTGATGCTGTGGAGGTGGTGGCACTGCAGGTGTCAGTTGAGTTGTACTCCGTATCTTTCACTTGGGTTTATGTACTATAGTTAGCAGAGCCAGAACCCAAACATTGTACGCCGTGTACACACAACCGGACTTTTTGACAGCAAAGGTCAGACGGAACGAATCCGCCGGACAATTCGATCCTGTGTGGGCTTCATCGGACCTTTGCTGTCCAAAAATCAGATAGACTTTAGAAATAGAACATGTTTCAAATCTTTCCAATGGACTCAAGTCCGGTCGAAAAATCAGTTCGGTATGCTAGTCCGATGGACAAGCAAGGGCAGCTATTGGCTACTGGCTATGAACTTCCTGGTCGTTCGAATCAGTCGGACTTTGGTGTGATCGTGTGTAGGCAAGTCTGTTTCCTCAGAACTCCATCGAAAGTCCATCAAAGTCCTTCGGAGTTCAATCTGTCAAAAGTCCGGAGGACTCTATGTCCAAATCCAGTCTAACTGTATATATGTTGCATATTTAAAGTAATATTATTACAAATGTTCTTTATGTACAGTAGGGGCCTGGTAGTGTCCTCTAGGTCACTAGGTGGCATGGTTTTGCTAAATGTAGGATATGGTAGTATTTGTCTGATTTGGTGATTTGATGCGCTTTAGAGTAGATTGTGCATACCTACATTCATGTTTGGAGGATTATCAATTTGGGGATAGTGCTACAGTCCTTATTCTATTAAGTAGGTTGTACATATTAGTTTGGTAGGTTGTGCTAACACTCTGCTTTTCCTCTTCTCTCCCCTTCTTCCCCCCTCCCCCCGCATGTTTGCTTTCCCTTTTACTTTATTTTTGTTTTCTTTTCTTTCATTTTTTTCCTTCTATTTTTTCAGTTTCTATAACTTTTTTTTATTTTATTTATTATTGTTATTTTCATTTTGAAGTTTTCATATTTTTGTTTTTTTCCCCTGTTTCTGTTAGCTCCTGTTCATAGGTGTGCGCAGGGGGTGTGCCAGGTGTGCCTGGGCACACCCTAATCACCCCAAGTGCATTAGCATTATCACTCTGTGTGGCGGCGGGGAGATGGGAAATATCTCCCTCTGACCAGTCCTGCCATTAATAAAGTGCTACCATACCTCTCTTTCACTGCATCGGCTCTGCCATAAGAGTGTGCGTGTGTGTGTAATATACACATACATACATACATACGCATGTGTGTTTGAGCTTTGGGGTGCACACCCTAATGCAATAGGCTGCGCACACCTATGCTCCTGTTAATTTGCATGTATTATTTCTATTTATTTATTTATATTTTCTTATTTTTGATTGCCTTTTTTACTTCCCTTCTATTTACCTCCCCCCTTTTTTTTTGGAGTCTTCTGGCTTTTTCTTTTTTAAATCTCCCCCTTTCTTCCTATAGTTTTTTTTCCCCTTATTTCTCAATGTTCCCATCTCCTACTGGCTCCTTGGTTTCACTCATACACATTGTAAACACTTCCCCTTCCGATGACATGTTTACACTCTTACGGCAGGCCGTCCTGATGTTACGGGTTTCCATGGCATGCTCCCACTCTGGCAACAAGCTACTGGATGGCACATTGTCAGCCACATGGCATGATTTGATTGGCCTTTTGCTTAGTTGCCTAGCAGCATTGACGATGGGTCTTGCTGGTTGCAGTTCTCGATCGGTCGCATCTGACTGATGTGCCTGATCATTATAGGCTTTTAATGCACCAGTTGTTTACCTGGGCTCCCCCCATGTATATATTAATATGGCAGGCACATCTCTTTTAAATGACTGCATGTACTAATATGTAAGACATTTTGGTGAAAGTGTGACATCATATGACGTCAGAGTTTGGGAATGTCACAATTTTCTCATGTTCTGATTGGTGGTTAGTTTATTTATATTCTGTTATGCCACTGTATGCACTTTTATCACATAACTGCACGGCTCTGAAACTTTGATCTTCCTGAAATAAAAGCTTTGGACAACATTTGAAGATCCATTGTGTGCTGGCAAATATGTCCATTGATTTTGGTAATTGTTAACCTCCCTTTACCCCCCTTAACTTAGTTGGATACACTGCCTTATTTTTTTAAGTCAGTTTTTGCTAGGAGCTTTAAGCTCAGTCCAATGATGACATGTGTACAAAATAGAGTTGTGCTAATAATAGTAATTAAACATACTGGATAATTGAAATGAAAACATAAAAATACACATAAAGTCCAAAGAACTATCAAATAAATGTAAGTTGGACATGAGGACATGGCCTATTTTTGGCGGGGGGGATAAAAGTAGGATCCTCTCTAGATAGGTGCTAAGATTAGGTACATTCAATTCTGGCATATTGTATCCAGTGGAACTGCTGTTTGTTGTCACGTAAATTTAGTTGTGCTCACTGTAATCAGTGCAGCTGCATGTGATTAGTTGGGTCTGTTCAGTGTTTCAGCTGCTGCGGGTTTGATTGCTTCCTCTGTTTTCTGGAGAACTATGGCTTTCGCTAGAGCATAGGTGTGGAGCAAGGCAAATGAACAGCATGAATATTTATGCAGTGCTGGGCAATCCCAGGGAGGGTGGCTCTGAAGGTTGCTGGGAGTCTGTATAAATACTCTGAGACAAAGAGCAGAGAGAATAAGTCCACCCTGAAGGGCTTTCTACTCTCTGGGCAGCCCTGCCATGTGCTTGTTGTTCATGAAGCCTCGGCTGGGCTAGCTGAGGGGCCGGGATGCTGAAGTTACAGAAAGCTGACTGAGGGGCTGTCATTTGAAGATTTAGTCTGGTATCATAGGAAAAAGGTATTGTATTGCATGAATGTTGGAAGAAGACAACCAACTTTCCAAGGACATTTGTGAGTACAGACAGTGAGAGTGAGACTTTTGGGCTGCTGCCACCCCTCTGGTGCTAGTGAGTCGGCTGTGTTAATTTGTAAAGGGGACATTGGCTGGTGTCCTGAAGAGCTCAGTCTTTTTAGTTCTTTATGAAGGGACTCTGCTCTGATTGCTCAAAGAAATAAGCTTTTGTGCTTTAAACTGCCTATACTACAAAGCCCACAGCTTGCTTTTGCTAGGTCTTTTGCTTCTGTTGTACAGAAGGAAGTTTAATGTCCTCTTGTACACAGGTCTTTTTGGAGTATTATACTCAAGTTCCCCCAACCCTATCCAAGTTACACCAAAAACAACGACCCTGGACTTGTTATTGTGCCAACAAATGAAACAATTTTTATTTGTTTTAAGGGGTTAGGGTCTTATATGTCTTCACATATAATTGATTAAATTTAACAATATGTATTTTACCTGTTGCAGATTGTGGTGGTTTCATATTTAGTCTGGCTAGTTTGCAAGGTGGTGCAGTTCTAGTTTGGGTAAATCCTATTTTTTTAGGTTTATAAGTTTGCATCTTGTTAGCCTTGACCATCGTAAATAGGGGAGCAAATTTACAAAACCATTGTATTGCCCCATTAACTGTATTTTTTTTGCTATTCAGTCTGTCATTGATTGCTATTATAAAACATTGAATCTTTGACATTACATATTGTATAAGGGAGGACTGTGGTCAACTGTTGACAAAAGGAAACTATTTTTAGAATTTCACAACATATTTTTTATGACTTTGTGTTGCAATACTGTGATTTTTGTAAGGTCTATGCCTGTTATTTTCATAATGAGGTAATAAAAGACGTTTGCTACTTTTGCTTTCTGGTGATCAATAACAGTGTATCATACTAGGTATTTTCATGTGTGGATTTTGTTTTTACTGTCACCAAAGTGCTGAATGTTGGATTTTTTCATATGATCATACACATCAACTTACTGAATTCTTTGGGACAGCCCCCTTGCTAAAAATACTCAGCAGTTTTTTTTTGTTCTTTTAAACCTCCTATGTTTTAAAAATATTTGTTTATTTTGTTTACATATATAAGTATAAGTTTACTTTTAAAGGAGATATTTTTGTAAATGAGTAAAAAATGTATTTAAAATTAAAGTGTCACTAAACCCACATCCTAAAAAAACTATCAATAAATGTATTACATGCTGTTCATACTGACTCAGTCACTATGAGATTTGTTTTCTGTATTCTGCAAAAAGAACTGGTTGATCCTGCTGTTCTCTATCTCCCCCTTCTGTTCATGTTCCCAATTTAGCTAGGGATTTTGCAGCTTTGGTGGTAACTCTGCACATGCTCAGTTTTCAGTGAGTTTCTATGCTGAGCATTTCCACCCTATCACATCTATATAGTCACATATGTGGGCGTTTACACAGTGGTAAATAACAGCCCACACCCTCCTTCCCCCTCCATGCCCACTAGCCAGCTAAACACAATGTGGGCGGGATATTACATGTTGATTAAGGGAGGAATCATCTCCCTCTTATTCTAAGACACAGGTTGGGGGGTGGGGGGCTGTGACAGGCAGAAATCCACCCACCGATGGGGTGGCAGACAAACCTGGCCCCCGCACTCGCACTACCATCCCCTCCGCGCGGGATTTGGACGGGAAGGCAGCGATCAGTGCCCTTACCTTAGGAGGCAGATGACGAGGCGGTGCTGGATCCGGGGTTGAGCTCCTGGAAGCTTAAAGAGACTGATGCTGCCCCTCCTCCTGCTGCACCTCGCTCCTAAGACTCCCTGACCAATCGGATCTCAGAACCCGCTTTCTGATTTCCGTTACTAATGTCACGCAACTGGGTGGGCTCGGGGCTCGGAGCACAGTGCTCTGCGTCTACCCCTTTTTGAAGCCAATTAGAACCTCAGGCTCTAAAAAAACCCCACTGAAATCCATGCGCCTGACACCCTGCATGTAGATTAGGGGATAGGCCCCTAATGGAGTGGCTGCCACTGCCACTCACACTGCTATTTCCACAAAATAATAAAGATTTAAATTGGCATACAATTATATATTTGAAAACAAAACAGTTTATTGATATTATTTATTTAGTTTTACTCTGTATTCCAAAAGCTATTTTTTTTTTTTTTATTTTGAACATGTGACCAGCAGCATAGTTACATAGTAGGTGATGTTGAAAAAAGACACAAGTCCATCAAGTCCAACCTATGTGTGTGCTTTTATGTCAGTATTACATTGTATATCCCTGTATGTTGTGGTTGTTCAGGTGCCTGGCTAATAGTTTTTTTAAATTATTGATGCTCCCCGCTGAAACCACTGGCTGTGGAAGAGAATTCCATATCCTTAACGCTCTTACAGTAAAGAACCCACTACGCAGTTTAAGGTTAAACCACTTCTCTTCTAATTTTAGTGAATGGCCGTGTGTCTTTTTAAATTCCCTTTTGCTGAAAAGTTTTATCCCTATTGTGGAGTCACCAGTATGGTATTTGTACATTGAAATCATATCCCCTCTCAAGCGTCTCTTCTCCAGAGAGAATAAGTTCAGTGCTCGTAACCTTTCCTCATAACTAAGGTCCTCCAGTCCCTTTATTAACTTTGTTGCCCTTCTCTGGACTCCAGTTCCAGCACATCCTTCCTGAGCACTGGTGCCCAGAACTGGACGGCATACTCCAGGTGCGGCCGGACCAGAGTCTTGTAGAGTGGGAGAATTATCGTTTTATCTCTGGAGTAAATCCCTTTTTAATGCATGACAATATTCTGTTTGCTTTGTTAGCAGCAGCTTGGCATTGCATGCCATTGCTCAGCCTATCATCTACTAGGACCCCTAGGTCCTTTTCCATCCTAGACTCCCCCAGAGGTTCTCCCCCTAGTGAGTAGATTGCATTAATATTTTTTCCACCCAAATGCATTATTTAAAAATGTTCTACATTAAACATAATTTGCCATGTAGTTGCCCACCACATTAATTTGTTCAGATCTTCTTGCAAGGTTTCCACATCCTGCAGAACTAGAAGCTCCTCCTGCTTGTTTCCCTGCAGACAGGCTAGGAAAGATCCGGGTCAAGTGACAGCTGTATATCAATTAAAAAAAGGAACTTGAATATTTTTTTCATTAAAATATTTAAAGTTCCATCATCCACATATAGAAATAGAAGACACATTGTTAATTTAAAAAGTGTGTTTAGTAAAATTTAAATGCCATCTTATATACCGTATTAAAATAAATATTTTGGCTATTTTTAATAACTTTCAATGAATTTTTATTCATCTGCTACAGAATACCCACACTCTTTATATACAGTCTAACGAGACTTGGCACAGGAGAAATCTATCTGAAAAAAAGGTGACTGATCCAGAATGCTGTACTTCTCTCACAGTTCACAGCACGTAAAACCTCCGAAGTCTGAGTTTGGCAGGCCATACATGGGTCGAATTTCGAAAGAATTTTCTTTCGAAAATCTTATCTAAGAATTTTCGTTTGTATTTTGTACCATTAGTGGGGTGAAGCAACAGCCAATTTTCATGCGGCAATCAAATTTGAGTAATCAGACATGTTGGAAATTTTTGGAAAAACAAACGATTTTCTAATCAATGATGGGAGAATCGTGTGAGAAATGTAATCGAAAAAGAAATGCGCATGTGCAAGAAAAGAAAATTCCTGGAAAGAAAAGAAGATTCCCAGCCACGAAAATTATTTTCTGTAGCAACATGAGGTGAAATTGAAGGCTTGGTTGGCCGAATTTCGAAATCAATGGTGGCACCATCAGTTCACAAAATGCACATTTTCTGATTTTCAAAAGAAAATTCTTTCGAAATTCGACCATGTATGGCCAGCCTTTGCCTTCCCCTTCAAGCTCAAATGGTGTTGTGGTTCTCAGTGGACCTTCTTAAATAACCTCTTAACCTCCCCATGTGGCCCAATTATATAGAATAGGGGGACTCTCACATTGGAGAAAATGTTTTTTCTTGCGTATACTTGTTGGTCTGTAACCAATTTAAACACATTGTGGCTCCGACCGCACCTAATATGTTTAACCACTTGACGACCGCCTCACGCCGATGTACGTCGGCAAAGTGGCACGGACAGGCAAAATCACGTACAGGGTACGTGATTTGCCTTCCGCGGGTGGGGGGTCCGATCGGACCCCCCCCCGGTGCCCGAGGCGGTCGTCTTTTGTCCAGCGGCGATCCGTGATGAGGGGGAGACCATCCGTTCGTGGCCCCCCCCTCGCGATCGCCGCCGGCCAATGAAAACACTCCTTTGCTGCTGTATGCTAAACAGCAGCAAAGGAAGTGATGTCATCTCCCCTCGGGTCGGTATTTTCCGTTCCGGCCCGAGGAGAGAAGACATCTATGTGAGTGCACAACACACACACACACAGTAGAACATGCCAGGCACACAAAACACTCCGATCCCCCCCCCGATCGCCCCCCGATCCCCCCCCAATCACCTCCCCCCCCCCTGTCACAAACTGACACCAGCAGTTTTTTTTTTTTTTTTTTTTTTTTTTTTCTGATTACTGCATAGTGTCAGTTTGTGACAGTTACAGTGTTGGGACAGTTAGTATTACCCCCCTTTAGGTCTAGGGTACCCCCCTAACCCCCCCTAATAAAGTTTTAACCCCTTGATCACCCCCTGTCACCAGTGTTGCTAAGCGATCATTTTTCTGATCGCTGTATTAGTGTCGCTGGTGACGCTAGTTAGTGAGGTAAATATTTAGGTTCGCCGTCAGCGTTTTATAGAGACAGGGACCCCCATATACTACCGAATAAATGTTTTAACCCCTTGATTGCCCCCTAGTTAACCCTTTCACCACTGATCACCGTATAACCGTTACGGATGACGCTGGTTATTTCGTTTATTTTTTATAGTGTCAGGGCACCCGCCGTTTATTACCAAATAAAGGTTTAGCCCCCTGATCGCCCGGCGGTGATATGCGTCGCCCCAGGCAGCGTCAGATTAGCGCCAGTACCGCTAACACCCACGCATGCAGCATACGCCTCCCTTAGTGGTATAGTATCTGTACGGATCAATATCTGATCCGATCAGATCTATACTAGCGTCCCCAGCAGTTTAGGGTTCCCAAAAACGCAGTGTTAGCGGGATCAGCCCAGATACCTGCTAGCACCTGCGTTTTGTGCCTCCGCCCAGCCCACCCAAGTGCAGTATCGATCGATCACTGTCACTTACAAAACACTAAACGCATAACTGCAGCGTTCAGAGTCAGGCCTGATCCCTGCGATCGCTAACAGTTTTTTTGGTAGCATTTTGGTGAACTGGCAAGCACCAGCCCCAGGCGTCAGGTTAGCGCCAGTACCGCTAACACCCACGCACGCAGCATACGCCTCCCTTAGTGGTATAGTATCTGAACGGATCAATATCTGATCCGATCAGATCTATACTAGCGTCCCCAGCAGTTTAGGGTTCCCAAAAACGCAGTGTTAGCGGAATCAGCCCAGATACCTGCTAGCACCTGCGTTTTGCCCCTCCGCCCGGCCCAGCCCAGCCCACCCAAGTGCAGTATCGATCGATCACTGACACTTACAAAACACTAAACGCATAACTGCAGAGTTCGCAGAGTCAGGCCTGATCCCTGCGATCGCTAACAGTTTTTTTTGTAGCGTTTTGGTGAACTGGCAAGCACCAGCCCCAGGCAGCGTCAGATTAGCGCCAGTACCGCTAACACCCACGCACGCACCGTACACCTCCCTTAGTGGTATAGTATCTGATCGCATCAATATCTGATCCGATCAGATCTATACTAGCGTCACCAGCAGTTTAGGGTTCCCAAAAACGCAGTGTTAGCGGGATCAGCCCAGATACCTGCTAGCACCTGCGTTTTGCCCCTCCGTCCGGCCCGGCCCAGCCCACCCAAGTGCAGTATCGATCGATCACTGACACTTACAAAACACTAAACGCATAACTGCAGCGTTCGCAGAGTCAGGCCTGATCCCTGCGATCGCTAACGTTTTTTGGTAGCGTTTTGGTGAACTGGCAAGCGCCAGCGGCCTAGTACACCCCGGTCGTAGTCAAACCAGCACTGCAGTAACACTTGGTGACGTGGCGAGTCCCATAAGTGCAGTTCAAGCTGGTGAGGTGGCAAGCACAAGTAGTGTCCCGCTGCCACCAAGAAGACAAACACAGGCCCGTCGTGCCCATAGTGCCCTTCCTGCTGCATTCGCCAATCCTAATTGGGAACCCACCGCTTCTGCAGCGCCCGTACTTCCCCCATTCACATCCCCAACCAAATGCAGTCGGCTGCATGAGAGGCATTTTTATGTCCTCCCGAGTACCCCTACCCAACGAACCCCCCCAAAAAAGATGTTGTGTCTGCAGCAAGCGCGGATATAGGCGTGACACCCGCTATTATTGTCCCTCCTGTCCTGACAATCCTGGTCTTTGCATTGGTGAATGTTTTGAACGCTACCATTCACTAGTTGAGTATTAGCGTAGGGTACAGCATTGCACAGACTAGGCACACTTTCACAGGGTCTCCCAAGATGCCATCGCATTTTGAGAGACCCGAACCTGGAACCGGTTACCGTTATAAAAGTTAGTTACAAAAAAAGTGTAAAAAAAAAAAAAAATATGAAATAAAAAAAAATAGTTGTTGTTTTATTGTTCTCTCTCTCTCTATTCTCTCTCTCTATTCTGCTCTTTTTTACTGTATTCTATTCTGCAATGTTTTATTGTTATTGTTATTGTTATTATGTTTTATCATGTTTGTTTTTCAGGTGTGTAATTATTTACACTTTACTGTGCTTTATTGTTAACCATTGTTAACCATTTTTTTGTCTTCAGGTACGCCATTCACGACTTTGAGTGGTTATTCCAGAATGATGCCTGCAGGTTTAGGTATCATCTTGGTATCATTCTTTTCAGCCAGCGGTCGGCTTTCATGTAAAAGCAATCTTAGCGGCTAATTAGCCTCTAGACTGCTTTTACAAGCCGTGGGAGGGAATGCCCCCCCCCCCCACCGTCTTCCGTGTTTTTCTCTGGCTCTCCTGTCTCAACAGGGAACCTGAGAATGCAGCCGGTGATTCAGCCAGCTGACCATAGAGCTGATCAGAGACCAGAGTGGCTCCAAACATCTCTATGGCCTAAGAAACCGGAAGCTACGAGTATTTCATGACTTAGATTTCGCCGGATGTAAATAGCGCCATTGGGAAATTGGGGAAGCATTTTATCACACCGATCTTGGTGTGGTCAGATGCTTTGAGGGCAGAGGAGAGATCTAGGGTCTAATAGACCCCAATTTTTTCAAAAAAGAGTACCTGTCACTACCTATTGCTATCATAGGGGATATTTACATTCCCCGAGATAACAATAAAAATGATTAAAAAAAAAATATGAAAGGAACAGTTTAAAAGTAAGATTAAAAAAGCAAAAAAATAATAAAGAAAAAAAAACAAAAAAAAAAAAACACCCCTGTCGCCCCCTGCTCTCGCGCTAAGGCGAACGCAAGCGGCGGTCTGTCGTCAAACATAAACAGCAATTGCACCATGCATGTGAGGTATCACCGCGAAGGCCAGATCGAGTGCAGTAATTTTTCCAGTAGACCTCCTCTGTAAATCTAAAGTGGTAACCTGTAAAGGCTTTTGAAGGCTTTTAAACATGTATTTATTTTGTTGCCACTGCACGTTTGTGCGCAATTTTAAAGCATGTCATGTTTGGTATCCATGTACTCGGCCTAAGATCATCTTTTTTATTTCATCAAACATTTGGGCAATATAGCGTGTTTTAGTGCATTAAAATTTAAAAAAGTGTGTTTTTTCCCCAAAAAATGCGTTTGAAAAATCGCTGCGCAATTACTGTGTGAAAAAAAAAAATGAAACACCCACCATTTTAATCTGTAGGGCATTTGCTTTAAAAAAATATATAATGTTTGGGGGTTCAAAGTAATTTTTTTGCAAAAAAAAAAAACTTTTTCATGTAAACAATAAGTGTCAGAAAGGGCTTTGTCTTCAAGTGGTTAGAAGAGTGGGTGATGTGTGACATAAGCTTCTAAATGTTGTGCATAAAATGCCAGGACAGTTCAAAACCCCCCAAAATGACCCCATTTTGGAAAGTAGACACCCCAAGCTATTTGCTGAGAGGCATGTCGAGTCCATGGAATATTTTATATTGCGACACAAGTTGCGGGAAAGAGACAAATTTTTTTTTTTTTTTTTTTTTTTTTGCACAAAGTTGTCACTAAATGATATATTGCTCAAACATGCCATGGAAATATGTGAAATTACACCCCAAAATACATTCTGCTGCTTCTCCTGAGTACGGGGATACCACATGTGTGAGACTTTTTGGGAGCCTAGCCGCGTACGGGGCCCCGAAAACCAACCACCGCCTTCAGGCTTTCTAAGGGCGTGAATTTTTGATTTCACTCTTCACTGCCTATCACAGTTTCGGAGGCCATGGAATGCCCAGGTGGCACAAAACCCCCCCAAATGACCCCATTTTGGAAAGTAGACACCCCAAGCTATTTGCTGAGAGGTATAGTGAGTATTTTGCAGACCTCACTTTTTGTCACAAAGTTTTGAAAATTGAAAAAAGAAAAAAAAAAAATGTTTTTTCTTGTCTTTCTTCATTTTCAAAAACAAATGAGAGCTGCAAAATACTCACCATGCCTTTCAGCAAATAGCTTGGGGTGTCTACTTTCCAAAATGGGGTCATTTGGGGGGGTTTTGTGCCACCTGGGCATTCCATGGCCTCCGAAACTGTGATAGGCAGTAAAGAGTGAAATCAAAAATTTTCACCCTTAGAAATCCTGAAGGCAGTGATTGGTTTTCGGGGTCCAGTACGCGGCTAGGCTCCCAAAAAGTCCCACACATGTGGTATCCCCATACTCAGGAGAAGCAGCTAAATGTATTTTGGGGTGCAATTCCACATATGCCCATGGCCTGTGTGAGCAATATATCATTTAGTGACAACTTTATGAAAAAAAAAAAAAAAAAAAAAAAAAGTGTCACTTTCCCGCAACTTGTGTCAAAATATAAAATATTCCATGGACTCAATATGCCTCTCAGCAAATAGCTTGGGGTGTCTACTTTCCAAAATGGGGTCATTTTGGGGGGTTTTGTGCCACCTGGGCATTCCATGGCCTCCGAAACTGTGATAGGCAGTGAAGAGTGAAAGCAAAAATTTACACCCTTAGAAATCCTGAAGGCGGTGATTGGTTTTCGGGGCCCCGTACGCGGCTAGGCTCCCAAAAAGTCCCACACATGTGGTATCCCCATACTCAGGAGAAGCAGCTAAATGTATTTTGGGGTGCAATTCCACATAGGCCCATGGCCTGTGTGAGCAATATATCATTTAGTGACGACTTTTTGTAAATATTTTTTTTTTTTTTTTTTTTGTCATTTTTCAATCACTTGGGACAAAAAAAATAAATATTCAATGGGTTCAACATGCCTCTCAGCAATTTCCTTGGGGTGTCTACTTTCCAAAATGGGGTCATTTGGGGGGGTTTTGTACTGCCCTGCCATTTTAGCACCTCAAGAAATGACATAGGCAGTCATAAACTAAAAGCTGTGTAAATTCCAGAAAATGTACCCTAGTTTGTAGACGCTATAACTTTTGCGCAAACCAATAAATATACGCTTATTGACATTTTTTTTACCAAAGACATGTGGCCGAATACATTTTGGCCTAAATGTATGACTAAAATTTAGTTTATTGGATTTTTTTTATAACAAAAAGTAGAAAATATCATTTTTTTTCAAAATTTTCGGTCTTTTTCCGTTTATAGCGCAAAAAATAAAAACCGCAGAGGTGATCAAATACCATCAAAAGAAAGCTCTATTTGTGGGAAGAAAAGGACGCAAATTTCGTTTGGGTACAGCATTGCATGACCGCGCAATTAGCAGTTAAAGCGACGCAGTGCCAAATTGGAAAAAGACCTCTGGTCCTTAGGCAGCATAATGGTCCGGGGCTCAAGTGGTTAATCAACTCAAATGATATGGCAACCTTTTGATGGCCATGCTGAAAGCCAGACAAGAACACATTATTGGGCTAACCTTTACCGCATCTCGTTGTTAAACTGAATTGAAATCCAACTAAACTCCTGGCTGAATGACTAAACTCCCTCATCAACTGTCTTAATAATAGAGACCAGGAGGGTTTAATTCCTCATTGCCAGGCAGCTAATAACATTAGATGCTCAATTCTCCTAAAAGATGTCACAGCAGATGATGCTACTCATTTTGTCATGGTTATATTTGTGCCCAACATTATGTTACTAGAGCCTTGGTGATGCTTTCCTTAAATGTATCAATGTGTTCTATGACAGCCCATCTGTCGGAATCAAATACTAAAGGTTTGAGTCCCCTCCTTTCTTGGTTTGTTGGGGCACATTCCAGTATTGTTTATTGTCATGTTAGAGCCACCAACCTCACATATCCATATCTGATCAAACAAAAATATCAAGGGCTTGAAGATCTTGAGTGTCCACCACAAGGCTTATTATACACAACTTCTCTTTATCTTTCTATCTCTAACTTATGTCTTCTCACTTGATTTGCATCTATTTCAGGTCTCCACATAACTTAAAATCGAATGCTCTGGGGGCGTGTCCAAGATGGTGATGGGAGTGGACGTGTTTTAGCTCTGTTCCGCCGTCTGAATCCTTCATCCTCCATTCCCGCAGTGCTGGGAGACCATCTGCCGCCAGATCGACTCCACTTCGGCCCCTGGACTCGCCTGCCCATGCCCGGCTACAAACATGGGGGAGCAGCACGCTGACAGAGCCACAAACGAACTGGGACCGCACACCATGCCAAGGGGAAGGCCGAGGCCGTCCCTCTCACCATGGCATCCCAGGGAGAGGAGGTGAGTCACTAAGCTGCTGCTCCTCAGGCCCACCCCCCCAGAGCATACTGCACTCCTGAAAGCTATTAATGGCTGTAAAACAGCCCTAACTGAAAAGATGGACAATGTATATGTAGAGTTGGACCTGATTAGGAGAGACATTGATGCTTTCAGGGGCAGGGTGACAGAGGTAGAACAGCGTGTGTCTGCAGCTGAGGATGTACAGAGGGAACACACGGCTGACCTTCACTTACTAAAAATCAGAGTCAAACACGTCCAGTTGCGAGCCGAAGATGCTGAGAATCGCAACAGACACAATAACCTGCTCATCATAGGGCTACCTGAGGGAGCAGAGGGCAATGACACCACCCTGTTTACGGAGCAGCTGCTGCGCTCTCTTCTGCCCCATGCCTCCTTCTCCCCTCACTTTGTGGTGGAGCGTGCCCACAGGATTCCTGCAGTCAGAACACAGCTTCAAAGGAAATCATTCGATCACGTGCGTTCCTGCCTCCGCGCCAAAAATTTGAAGTACAGCATGCTATTTTCCGCCAGACTCCGAATCCAAGATGGAGAACAAATGAGATTCTTCACGTCACCTGAGGAGGCGTCTTCCCGGCTCGATACAATCTGTGCAGGATAAAGCAAGTATACACTCTACAGTCCTTGTTTCAATTTATTCTTCCATCCTGATCACTTACCTGTTGCTTTCTGGCTTTCTTTGATGACGGACTCTATTTCCCCCTCTGGCACTGTGGCTACAAAGAGAAAGGCGACCCCTTCTACCCTAACTGTTGTACTTCTCTTGGGGACGCAGAGTCACACAACCCGGTGCCTCCCTGTTGATAGGGGCCCTGATATCATCTTCCCCTGAACCCTCCTTCCCTCTTACCCCACCTGCCTTAAACTGGGAAACTCAGCTTAGGCCAGAAGCTTGCATATCTTTCAGGAACATTTGACTGCCTACACCAAGTTTTGTACCTCCAGCTTGCTCCACACTTATCATCCGGACGACCCTAGCTGTTATGGGTCAGCAGACATATGTACAGTAAGCCTCTTGCACACGTTACCTCCAAAGCATGGCGACTTGCCGAGTGGTTCTTGGGAAGGAATGCCACCCACTGTTTTGGGGGGCTGGCAGAGGGGGGGGTTGTTTTGTTACTGTTTTTGTTTGTTACTGTTTTACTGCTTATTATGCGTATTTATACCTGACACAGTCATTTGGGCCTAAATGTTACCGCCCTTTAAGGGCTACTCTCTCTGTGTTAAAAGATTGCTTGTTTCCGCTCCATCCGGGTTGAGCTTGTCCCCTGAACAATCTCCTAAATTGATGTATAGGACGGCTGAATGGCATCGCTAACAATTGTCTCATGGAACACCAGGGGCCTTAATTCCCCTGTGAAGCGGTCACTGGTGTTCCAGTTCCTGTGGACATACAGCCCCCATATATGTGTCCTCCAGGAAACCCACCTAGTTGGGAGGAAGACCCTTAGTCTGAAAAACCTTGGGTTGGCCATCAATACCACTCAACATACTCCAATTTTGCCAGGAGGGTTAGTATTCTAATGCGCAAGTCCCTGCCGTTTAGACTCTTGGGGCTAGTGCTTGACCCAGATGGACGGTATATAATAATACATGCAATGGTGGAAAGCTTGGAGATATTGCTGGTGGGTGTTTATATACCTCCCCCTGCCTCGACTAAACTACTCCACAAACTGGGCCCTCTCATTGCCAACTATGGTGCAGACAACCTGATGCTTATAGGGGAATTCAACATGACACCAAACCCTGGGCTAGATCGCTTTAACTCACTGGGGGAGTCCACCTCGGATCTGTCCATTTGGGCGGAGACGTATGGGCTGACAGACTTGTGGAGGTGGCGACACCCCACTGTCAGGTCCTTTACCTGCCACTCAGCCACTCATAGGACTCTCTCACGCATAGACCTGATGTATGCAGGGAGACCTCTATTACCCAGGGTCCTGCAAGTCTTCATCCTTCCGAGGGGAATATCCGACCACGCACTACTCCATCTCCAGTTATCTTTGGAGGGTTCCCCCACGGATAAATTATAGAGATTGTCGAGATTTTGGATCTCCGATCCTGGGGTGGATTCCAGGTTTCGCCAGCAGATGAATACTTATCGGGCACTAAACCCAGGGTCGGCCCCAGAGGCGGTGATGTGGGATGCCTTTAAGACCTCCTCCAGAGGCCAATACCAAACGCTTGTTGGCGGAGTTCGGCAGATCTAAGTAAGGCTGAGGATAGGGCCGCCTTCCTGGAGCACCAATACCAGACACGGGACCCGGAGCTTTATACTAAGCTCCAGGAGAGCACTAGAGAGGTTATGTTGCTTCGCACCTCACTAACCAAAAAAAAAACAACTTCAGCAATCCCAGACAATCTTTGAGGAGGGCAAAGGAGGGGGTAAGCTGCTGGCATGGTTGGTCCGGGAACAGTGTACCATGAGTATCCCCTCGCTGATTGACAGAGATGGGGTCAGACAGACCTCCTCCAGAGCAATTAATGAGGGGTTCACATCCTACTATTCAGAACTCTACTCCACCCGGGTGGACTATCCTATGGAAGATCTCCACATATACCTCTCGGACGTTGACTTCCCCGTCCTGACTGATACCTATAGAGACCAGCTTGACTCCCTTATCACCCTTTAGGAGGTCTGGCAGGCCATCTCCTCACTCCAGGCTGGGAAAACACCAGGCCCAGACGGGTTCCCCACTGAGTTTTACAGGATGTACGCTGAGGAACTGGCACCCCAATTTCACTCTATGCTCCTGTCCTCGCTGAGGGAGGGGGCCTTGACAGCCTTCATGTCAGAGGCGGTGATAGTAGTTATCCCTAAGCCGGGTAAGGACCCAGAACTCTGCAAATCTTATCGCCCGATCTCCCTGATCGACGTGGATGCTACACTGCTGGCCAAAATATTGGTGACCCGACTGAACAGACTCTGTCATTTCACCCCATATGCCCTTATGGGGCATTCCCATGTTGTCACACCTCTATAAGCTTCCAGACCCCTAGTTATGGACAGCTAGAGGGATAATCACAATTAAACATATCTACACTCTTGGGTCCTTCTCCTCCTTCGAGATGCTAAAGGCCAAATATGCTATCCCACCCTCCATGACGTTCAGATACTACCAACTCAGACACGCGACTCAGGCTCAGTTCCCTGATCCCCTGACTCTCCAGACTGACTCTGTGGAACGACTGCTCATCTCAAAAATCATGGACAAACCCCTGTCCTCCCTCTACTTCTACCTATCCATTGCGCATATGACATCCCTGACTAAAGTGTACACTAAGTGAAAGAATGACATCCCAGAACTGACCGACAAGAGCTGGGAGGATATGCTATCTGACTATACTACTAAGATGATCTCAGATTTAATCCAACTCAAATTCTTGCACAGAGCATATTACACCCCAGTTAGACTGGCCAGCATATACCCCGAAACGAGTGCCCTTTGCTCTAGATGTGATTCATCCCCTGGCTCATTCTTTCACATGGTATGGTTGTGCCCTATACTGCGTCCCTATTGGGAAAATGTACTGGGGGTCTTGGGGTCCTTTTGGGGATTGGTCTCTCAGCTTAGACCCGGCCATGGCATTGCTTGGAAGTATGGAAAATGTTAAAGCCTCAATGTATGAAAAGTTATTTTTGTTGTATGCTCTATACTATGCTAGATGAGGTATTCTCCTCAAATGGAAGCTGCCCACCCCTCCCACATACCACATGTGGATTGCCACAATTAACTCTGTCCTACCACTATACAAGCTAACATATGAGAGTAGAAACTGCCCTAAAATTTTTTATAAGGTCTGGTCTCAATGGATTAATGCACATGGACAGGAGCCCTAGGGCTCATAATGGAACCCTGAGTAACACTACTGTCTTCTCAAGTGCCTCTTGGTTATTGCTGGATATGTTAAATTATCATGTGCCTATTACAACAGGCCCCCCTCTTCCCCCCTCCCTCCCCTCCCCCCGCCTCTCTCTCCTCTCCCCTTCTTCCTTTCTCTTCTGAATCCAGTAATGTTATAAAGAAGACTGTTATACTGTTTAATACTGAATGAGACTGCTATTTACTTTTGAAAATAATTACCAGCTGTAACTGAATCATTAATTCTGACCTTTGTGACCTTATGTACAATGTAATGTCCATGCACTGTATCATTGTCAACTTTAATACTTTTAAATAAAAAAAGCTATTTACTGTAAAAAAAAAAAAATATCGAATGCTTTGAATGTTACCCTACCCCTACCTTTCAACTAGGGTTGTCCCGATACCACTTTTTTAGGACCGAGTACAAGTACCGATACTTTTTTTCAAGTACTCGCCGATACCGATTACCGATACTTTTTTTTTAATGTCTCGTGACAGTTTTCTTTTTTGCTATTTTTTTTGGGGGGGGGGGGGGGGTTGAACGTTGTATGTGTGTGTGTTTTTTTTTTTTTTTACAATTTTTATTTTTTACAATAATATTTTTTTATTCTTTATTGTTTTTTTTTTTTTTTTAATCAGCCCTTTTGGGGGGCTTTGGTGAGATATCAGGGGTCTTAACAGACCTCTGATATCTCCCCCTTGAGACAGAGAAAGAGACAGAGGATAGATTCCCCAGTCCCTTTCTCTGCAGCCTCAGCTGCACTGAGAATGAATGGAGAGAAGACAGCGGCTCCTCTCCATTCATAAACTGAGACATCGTAATCACAGGAGATTACAATGTTTCAGTTATGTGAATGGACAGAGTCAGCTGACTCTGTCCATTCACAAAGGAAGGAGGAGGGGGACGGAGGAACGGAGGGGGAGAACGGAGGGGGACAGATAAGGAGAGAGGAACGGAGGGGGAGAACGGAGGGGGACAGATAAGGACAGAGGAACGGAGGGGGAGAACGGAGGGGGACAGATAAGGACAGAGGAACGGAGGGGGAGAATGGAGGGGGACAGATAAGGACAGAGGAACGGAGGGGGACAGATAAGGAGAGAGGAATGCAGGGGACAGCGGAGAGGCACAGAGGAACGAAGGGGGCATGGAGGAGGATGCAGTGACAGTCAGCTGTGAGCGATCACCGCTGTATGTCACTAAAGCTGGTGAAAGCCGCTGGGGGAGAATCTTGTAACTCCCCCACGCGCCGATCACAGCTGTCCTCTAGGTATCGGGGGAAGCATCGGGAGCATTTGCCTGAGTACAAGTACTTGGGCAAATGCTCGGTATCGGTGCCGATACCGATACTAGTATCGGTATCGGGACAACCCTACTTTCAACAGTTTTTACAATAGAGACTTCCTTTTCAATTAGCTGGCACTATCCCACACCTTACTCACTGAGGCCTATTAATTACTCAACACCCCCCTTGCCAACAGCTTTCAGAGTTCATTAACATCCTGGGACTGTACTCCTATTTCATGGTTAGTCTTCATATTTATATTAGTCTCAGTTGGACCCAGACTGAATAGAAGTGTGCTTTTATTAGACCAAATCACAAGTCGGGGTTGGGCATACTGTACCTAATATCTCAAAGCAGCCCAAATTGCCTCAGTAATTTAACTACACTCTGGACAGGACGTCACCTTCATGGACCTTGGGCATCTTGAATGTTTACCCAGTCTCCCTCCATTCTCTTATCTAGGGACCCTCTTCCTCGCACCCTAGGCCACTCAACCCATTGTTGACTCATACTTTATCCATTTGGGATTCTAATAAATATTCTGCAAGCCTTCTCTCCCCTCACCACTATGCCTATATTCCCTTCCTTTCTCTTATGTAATTAATTACTTTATTCCTCTACTCTTCTCTCATGGAGGGATTGCACCTCACTCATTCCCTTTCATTACAGTCCATACCTACAAGCCCTATTGATGAGGGATAAACTACACACATAGGCTATCAAATATATCTTTAGAGCCATTTTTTAGCATTCTGTGACAACATCCTTTCAGTGTGAACTTGTGTTCTGAAGTATGTAGTGGCTATCTGTAAGGTACCTCAGGGATGCACAATTCCTATCGCCTGACGTCTGGGACATGCAGTTCTGGGTGTTTTTTTGTTTTTAACATTTATACCTGCTGTGGGCAAGTAGCAGGGTTTACTTGTCGGTTGGAAGCATTTGGGCAGCTGCGCTGCTGCCGGAATGCTTCCACACACCCAGGTAAAGTGCCCCCACCCCACGTGCGCCCCCCTTAAATGTATCCCAGGCTCTGCTTGCCCATCTGCGGTCCCGGGACTGGCATAGTGGGTGCCGCTGGTTAGAGGGGAGGGAGAAGAGTGGACACCTATCCACTCTGTCCACTCTCTTCCCCTTCTTGTTCCTGACCTGGAAGCAACATGTCTGACGTCACTTCCTGGTCCCGGTTGACAGTTTCCATGGCTATCATGGCTGGGAAAGAATGTAATACAGTGCGATCTGCACTGCACTATTTTCAGTGGAGCACAGGGAGACATCCAGGGTCTTTTCGACCCTGAACGTCTCATTAAAGAGAACCTGTCACCAAAAAATCATCACTTTTTTTGTCCTCTATGTAATGAAAAAAAAAGTTAAGTAAAATAAAAATGTTTTTCTTAATTGTAAAAAAACTTAAGTTACACCCAAGCACATAAAATCCTCCCCCAACAAAAATTAAGACCCCCTACATAAGCGTCGGGGCGCCTATGCCTAAAAAAGTCGATCGTGATACACGTTTCATATTGCCACACACGCCGGAACGAGAGCAATAAATCTAGCACCAAACCTCATCCGTAACGCTAAACTGATGACGTATAGGGTGCTTTTAAAGCATTGACTATAGAAAATCTAGGATATTGAAGTTTGTCACCATTTCACTGGTGCATGCAAATTTAAGGTTTGACATGTTGTGTATCTATTTACTTGGTGCAACCTTGGCTTTTATTTTTTACAAAAAAATTGAGTAATTTATTGCATTTTTGTGCCCCCTAAAATTTTACTTTTGTGTGTTTTTTATGTTTTATTTTGTTTTTACCTTTGATGCAACATTGGGCTCCATTCACAGAACAAGATTGCATGCGTCATTTAGGTGTTTTCCCAAATAGCAGCAATAATAAAAAAAAAAAAAATTGGCGTTGGGTCCCCCCCCACCCCTCCACTCTATACCGGGCCCTTCGGGTCATTCCCTCTGAAACGCATTGTTGTGGCAACGAACCCATACCCTATCAGCAGCCAGCCACTCAATGTCATGTGGTAGCGAGGGTGGCTTTGGCTTGTCTGCTGGGTGGCAAGTCTGCTACGAGTGGGACTGTCCGGTGTACAGTGTGGCTACGGCTACACTCAGGTCTGGTGATTCCCTTCCCTTGTAACATCAGTAGACAGCTCCATCTAGGACAAGAATGGCCGAGGAGGGATGTGAGCGAATAATATGCCTGTATCTACTCCTTTCTGTGAGTGTAATAGTTTTAATTTAATTTTTTCAATAAAAAGGTTTTCTGTACCAGAGCCTGTATGCTCTTTTCTCCTTTTGTGTATTAGCAACTTCCAGTGCCCCCTGATTTAAGAGAGCTGCAAGGTGGTGCTGAGTTCATTAAACCCTTTGAGGATGGAATGCCCCTGTGAACTTTTTTGAATTTTAGTTCTTGCGACATTCTGCGCATACAGATCAAAGTATAGGGAGTGGCGCTGTGTTAGAAGTGTGATTGAAAATTAACAAAAAACTCAAGTGCATAAATTAATTATTATTTAAAATAAAAAAATTTTTTTTGGTATGATCCAGAAATTTCTTACAGGAAATTCTGTTCTTATTTTAGTGAAAACACCTTAATAAGTGAAAAAATGCTAATATATGTGCAAAAAATCGCAAATATTAAACGACACCATTAAATAACATAAATACATCTTCACATTAATAAATATAAAGTGATAAGTGCCAGAAGCAGTGGTTGTCAAACAATAGTGCGTAAATGTGCAATAATCATACGCAATAATAAATCATTAATAGTGTGTCAAAATCGCAACTAAGTATCAAAAAACCATATGTTGTTTAGTGCAAAAATGTTCATAACAATAGTGCAGAGAGTTCTTCTTTGGTGATAAAGTGCCGTGCTGTAACAACTGGTAGTCCCCCCAATGTGGTTGCACTCACTGGAGCGCTCCACCCCTGCAGGGGTACGAGCGTATACTGTTGGTCCTGTCACTCCAGTCCTGTGGATGCCAGTTTCCTTCCACGCGTCCCAATCCCAAAGGCAGCTGTTTACACATAGGGAGGTGGGGACTTCCTGTCCCTTGATGTATTAGGCCCCTTTCACACGAGGCGGGCTCCGTTTCTACGGAGCCCGCCTCGGTCCGCCGGCTCAGCGGGAGATCTGTCCGTTGATCTCCGCTGAGCCGGCGGATGACAGGTCCCTCTCTGCTCACTGAGCGGGGAGGGGCTTGTCAGGCGCCGTTGCCGCCTATGGAGGGATCGGACGAAAACGGACAGCGTGTCCGTTTTCGTCAGATCTCACCCGATCCGATCCGCCAGCGACAGATCTGGACGTAGAGCCATACATCTGCTTTTAGCGGATCGGACGGGGTCGGATGTCAGCGGACATGTCTCCGCTGACATCCGACGCTCCATAGGCTAACATGGATCGCCCGTTCAGGTCCGCCGTCAAAACTGACAGGCGGACCTGAACGGTCCGATCGTGTGAAAGGGGCCTTAAAGGTCCCCACTGGATATCCACTTAAGTATTAAAAACATTAAAAGAAAGGTATCCACATAGCGTGATTCTGTTTAAAATGTATCCAGTCAAAGTAGGCTGATAGCGTCAGCGTGAACCTGGATTCCCGGGAGAGTATAGGAGACTGTGAGCTCTCTTTCCCATTTGGATACACTTACATACTTTTTAAACCGCTAGTGTGATATCAGCCTACTTTGACTGGATTGTTTTTTATCTAAATAAATGGATACATTTTAAACAGAATCACGCTATGTGGATACCTTTCTTTTAATGTTTTTAATACTTAAGTGGATATCCAGTGGGGACCTTTAATACATCAAGGGACAGGAAGTCCCCACCTCCCTGTGTGTAAACAGCTGCCTTTGGGATTGGGACGCGTGGAAGGAAACTGGCATCCACAGGACTGGAGTGACAGGACCAACAGTATACGCTCGTACCCCTGCAGGGGTGGAGCGCTCCGGTGAGTGCAACCACATTGGGGGGACTACCAGTTGTTACAGCACGGCACTTTATCACCAAAGAAGAACTCTCTGCACTATTGTTATGAACATTTTTGCACTAAACAACATATGGTTTTTTGATACTTAGTTGCGATTTTGACACACTATTAATGATTTATTATTGCGTATGATTATTGCACATTTACGCACTATTGTTTGACAACCACTGCTTCTGGCACTTATCACTTTATATTTATTAATGTGAAGATGTATTTATGTTATTTAATGGTGTCGTTTAATATTTGCGATTTTTTGCACATATATTAGCATTTTTTTACTTATTAACCACTTAAGGACCAGCCTCGTTTTGGATTTTAGGTGTTTACATGTTTAAAACAGGTTTTTCTGCTAAAAAATTACTTAGAACCCCCAAACATTATATATGGTTTTTCTTCTAACACCCTAGAGAATACAATGGCGGTCATTGCAATACTTTTTTTTGCACCGTATTTGCGCAGCGGTCTTATAAGCGCACTTTTTTTGGAAAAAATTCACTTTTTTGAATAAAAAAATAAAACAACAGTAAAGTTATCCCAATTTTTTTTAATATTGTGAAATATAATGTTACGCCAAGTAAATTGATACCCAACATGTCATGCTTGAAAATTGCGCCCGCTCGTGGAATGGCGTCAAACTTTTACCCTCAAAAATCTCCATAGGCGACGTTTAAAAAATTCTACAGGTTGCATATTTTGCGCTACAGAGGAGGTCTAGGGCTAGAATTATTGCTCTTGCTCTACCGGTCGCTGTGATACCTCACATGTGTGGTTTGACCACCGTTTTCATATGCGGGCGCTACTCGCGTATGCGTTCGCTTCTGCACGCGAGCTCGTCGGGACAGGGGGGTTTTAAAAATTTTTTTTTTATTTTTATTATTTATTTTAAAATATTTTATTTATTTTTACACTGTTTAAAAAAAAAAAAAATGTGTCACTTTTATTCCTATTACAAGGAATGTAAACATCCCTTGTAATAGAAAAAAGCATGGCAGGACCTCTTAAATATGAGATCTGGGGTCAAAAAGACCTCAGATCTCATATTTACACTAAAATGCAATAAAAAAAAAAAAAAAAAGTCATTTAGAAAAATGACTTTTGAAAAAATATGCCTTTAAGAGGCGTGGACGGAAGTGACGTTTTGACGTCGCTTCCGCCCAGCAGTATCTTGGAGATGAGTGAGCGCCATCTTGGCCTCACTCATCTCCTGACACACAAAGGCAGAGGACGCGATCGCCTCCGCCGCTACCGACGGCTCCGGTAAGCGGCGGAGGGCACCGGATCGCGGTGGGAGGGGGGGGCCCTCTCCCGCCACCGATAAAAGTGATCTCGCGGCGAATCTGCCGCAGGGACCACTTTTATCTGAAAGCCGGCCGCCGCACGAAAACGGGGATACCGGGGTTATGGCAGCTAGCTGCTGCCATAACAACGATATCCCCGTTCAAACTTAGGACGTATATAGTCGTGCGGCGGTCGGGAAGTGGTTAAGGTATTTTCACTAAAATAAGAACAGAATTTCCTGTAAGAAATTTCTGGATCATACCAAAAAATTTTTTTTAATTTTAAATAATAATTAATTTATGCACTTGAGTTTTTTGTTAATTTTCAGTCACACTTCTAACACAGCGCCACTCCCTATACTTTGATCTGTATTTTTTTGGGGGATCACATAGGTGTCCCCTTTCCACCTAGGGGGGCTGCAGGTGTAAGTTAGTCTGTAAGCGCGGATCCGTTGATATATTTATAATTGACATTCTGCGCATGAGCGCAAGTACTGTTTTTTGTTTTTTTGGGGGTGTAAATGAGTAGGGGTACTATGTACAGTATACATATACATATGAGAGGCTCGAGACATGACCACCAGTGCAATAAACATAATGCACTTGGCACTGTCTAATCGTGCATGAACATTCTTGATTTCTACAGATGCTGAAAAGGCTTTTGATAGGGTCGATAGGTCATGCATCCACTCCACATTACAACAGATAGGACTTTGCCCGAATATAGATCAACTCTCTCTACTCCTCGCCCACTGCCCAAAATAGAGCTTTGGCCTGTTGTCTCCACCTTTCTTGATCTAAAATGGAACGTGCCAGAGATTCCCACTCACCCCATTGATCTTTCTATTGACACTTGAACCTTTCCTCCGCCACGTCTGCCCTAACCCACGTATTGGAGGAGATAAAGCGGAACTTAACCAAAAGGAGGAGTTTCCGCTTGTTTGCATCCCCCCTTTCCACTGCCACATTTGGCACTTTTTTGGGGTACCGGGTACCTGGTACCTGGTTTTGACAGGTACCCACTCCCACTTCTGGTCAGATGAGCCACGATGATCTGAGCCGGCAGTTCGGCCCCCCACCTTCCCCCACTGCCTTCTGGGACACATCACAAGTCCCAGAAGACTGCAGGACCATTCACAAAGCGCAGTGCGACTCGCACGTGATCAGTGGGAAATTGGCCATGAAGCCACAAGGCTCTCCCTTACTTAAGATTCCGGCGTCTGCACCCAAAGCTGATTGAAGAATCGGCTCGGATGAGGACATCACTAGATCCCTGGACAGGTAAGTGTCCCAATATTTGTAGCTGCTGACTTTTAATTTTTTAGGGGGAGCCTGGAGCTCCTCTTTAAGGTGGGAATACATAAAGTCTCTGTATACGCAAAGGATTTGTTTTTTTATTTTTTTCTTAAGCAACACAGAGAACACAGTCTGACCCAAACTTCACACCTCTCCTAGCCTCTCTGTGCTCTGAAATGACCGCCTGGAAATCAAAACACTTTTCCTGGATAGGAAAATGCAATGTCGTAAAACAATGCAATGTCATCAAACAAGTCTTACTTAATGTACTTGGTTATTTCCAAAGTCTCTTCAGTTCCTCATAAACACATTTGTTTGGTCTTCCAAACCTGCACTAAAAGACACAAATTTGCATAGACCAAAACACATGGATGGCATGGCACTCCTGAATATTTGTTCATACTATATTGCAAGTTACTTGACGAGAATACCATATTGGTGTAAGCATAAAAAAACATCAAGCAATGGGCTTCCCTGGAACAGGATATCTTTACATAAACACCTGACCATTGGGCCAACATGGCAAATGTGTAGCAAAGCCCTTCATTGCTATGGCCTTGCTCTGTCTCAGTCTCCCCTCTTTCCTATACTAGGCGACTTGTCTTTCGCCCCAGGCAACCTGGAAAAATCCTTTCTTCTTTAGAACTACAAGAACAAAGGCTGTACCAAGCATTGTCTTCACCAGTCATCATGGATGACCTCCACTCAAATGTCCCCAGATCCTGATTTCACTCTTTTGAACCCTTTCAAACCCTTCAGTTGAACCGTTTCCCTGCTGAACCTTGTGAACTTTGCACGTGACCTTGTCCCAATCTCCTTAACCACTTTGTCACACTTGGTGTGATTTGGTCGTACAAGTCATTACTGTTGGAAGCCTCCAGTCTCCCCCTGGATTTCTTGAACATTGGGAAAGGGAACTAGACATTACTTTTTTTTCTGCAGAATGTGCCAAAAGCCTTTTGCTGTCCTAAAAAAAAATCTTCAATTAGCAGCAGATATCAGGAAACTGGTTATAAAATATTCTCCTGCTGGTACCAGACCCCATCAAAACTTCACGCCATTTTTCCTTCTTCTCCAGATACTTGTTGAAGTGAACCCAGAAAATGTGCGGCATACTGTCTTAGATCTTAGATTCCTTCTGGACATGAGTGCACAGAGTTACTCAAAATTATATTGACCATGTAATCCCTAAATCACCTGCCTTTTTCTAGCACCATAACTATTTTTCTACCAAAATGTGTTCAGACATTTGGTAAATGCTGCCTGTTCATGCATCTCTGCACTCTACTCTGTATTCTAGAGTCACTTACAGAGGTTCCCCTCAGAAGTCAGTACCTTGATTCCCTCCCTCTACCTTCTTTCTGTTTCTTTTCTTGCTTTCCTTTTTCCCCAACTCTTCTGACTTCCCATAATTATTTAGCCTACTTTTCTTTAGCCTTGGGTACCCCACAAACATTTGTCTTGGCTCTATATTTCAGCGTGTAACTGAGTGTATCAAGATAAAGTTATATTGAAACTTTTATTGATTTTTTTTTTTTTTTTATCTGAAATGCTTATTTTCTTGTACCTGTTTTATAAACTTTAAAGAATGCATAAAAAAGTATCATATTGTATTTGTGGTGCTAAAACACCAAATCCTACAGAAATATTTATACAGAGCACAGGATATCACCTGCTAATAACATTTACTTTCTTTGTAACTTAGAAATAACTGTGTAAAAATGAGTGCAAGATTAAAAGTGTCATTGTAATCCACAACAGCAATGGGCCCAGTATAAGATGGCCTTGGTGACAGGTCTACAGTGGTGGCAGTTGATGTTAAGTTTGTCAGACCAGTAGTAGCAGAAGGAGGTGTTAATAGTGGTGTGCTTATGGGGTCAGTAGATGACAGTAGAAGAACGGGATTTGTTTCTAGCCTACAGCAGTGAAAGAATGGCCCAACTTGTACAGAAAATCAAAACCTTGGGTGGCAGAATCCCCTAGAAATGTAATCTGCAGGATGTCAGCCAGTTGGCTGGGGACAGATGGACCCTTTTTTTTGTCAAAAAAACCCTGGAGCACCTAATGTACGCTCAAGAAGACACTGGCAGCAAGTAACTATACAGATTCATTACATACTGGATAAGTTCTGACCATTGGTCTATCCTTGTAACCCAGTAGTCAAGGGGATCATCCATTCTAAATGTGCCCACATCTGCCCTTGAGCCCATGTAATCTCCCACCATATGATGTAGAAGCTGGGAGAATTGCCAACCAGTAATGATCCTTCTCTTTGATGCCAAAAATCCTTTCCCAGGTTCTGGGGCATGAAGGGGCCCAACCACCATAAGTTTCCACAGAAGGAACCCGAGTCCAGGGGGTCACTGAAGATGACATTGTCCTCAGATTTCTACCCCAGCCATGTACAAATCCCAGGGTTTGTCAGAGATGAATCCCACACCTGAAAGCCTGCCCCATGTCCTCCTCCTCAACATCCCCACAGTAGCCATACTTGCCCTGCTCTTCCACCTTGTGGTTATTATGTGCCTGCTGTAGCCTCACGGGAATGGTGTGTGAATAAAGCAGGCCCCAAGACACTGGAAAGTCCTTCTGCTGTACCACGAGTGCCTTGCCGATAATGCCAAGCAAGTGGGCCCAGAACTCAGCTCCCAGAGCCCGTCCTCATGTTATGCTCACACGGATGCTTATATATGGCCCACTGATGCATGTGGAGCCACTCCAGCATGGCCACAGTATTTCCACTAGGTTGGCAAGTTACAAATCTGAAGGTTTGCGGGGCAGATTAGGTTCATACTGAATTTCACCCAGCCATACGCAGGCTGGGTATGACTGCCTGAATTGGCTACAAACTCTTCTGGCCTGCCTTAGAAGATCCTGTAAGCTAGGGTACCTATCCAGGAAGCACTGCATCACCAGGTTGAGAACATGGGGCAAGCAAGGCAAAGCATAGTGTGTGAACGTTCCCTGACCAACTTGAAAGTTGGAATGCAGGTTTTTATCATTGTCACACACAACTTTTACTGGCATAAAGGTGGCATGGGGTTAGACAGTTAACCCCCTATGGGCTTGTCCCTGCAAAACTGACACAATCTTTGCCCTAGTGTGGCTCCTGTCTCCTAGGTATATCAGCTACAACATTGCATAGCATTGTTTTGCCAGAGGCATTCCATAGCCTCTTGAATGCTTGCAGGGGACTTGTGGTTCAGAGGATGACTCACTGAAAGAGTGCATCACAGAGGAGGAAGACTAGGTGCAGATGACTGCTGTCATCATATCCAGCTGTAAAGTCACAGAGCGGCACTACCAGTTCCAATGGTGTGGCCCATCCTGTATCCTTCCCAGCTGCCAGCAGAATTACCCTATGGGCCATGAATGAAATGGTCCGTCCCTGGCCATGCTTGCTTGAACACGCGTCTGTGGTCATGTGGACTCTTCTGCTGACCAAGTAGTCCAGTTACATGGAAACCTTCCCTTACACATGATGGTGGATGGCAGGTATGGCCTTATCAATGAAGAAATGGATCTCAGGAACTTGCCACTGTGGTCCAACACAGGCCACAAATTCAAAGAAGGGGGCAGAATCTACTGATTGGAAAGGCAGAAGCTGAATAGCCAGCAAAGTGACCAAGCTTACATTGAGGTGCTGGGAACAGGGGTGGCCTGCTAAAGGCTACAGCTTGATATGGCAGGGTGAGGTTAGCAGAATCAGATCAAGTTTGCCCTCTGCGTGGCCTTATGATGACTCTCTTCCCTACTGGAAGAGCCATAATAAAAAACACTGACACCTTATAGCAGACTTTTTTCCCAATCACTGGAAGCTGCTGAGGGGGAATCTTGCATAGTGAGGGTAGAGGTGGAAAGGAAAAAGCTTGACAAAGGAGAGAGGAGGAGTGTGGCCCTTTTCCTGCAGACAGCTAGCATTCAGGTGCTCCTGCCACTGAGTCTCTTCGTACACATGGTACCCAAATGACTGATGGTATTGTCATGCTTGATACACGTTGCAAAGACGGCAAATGTCTATGGTCCGGTCTGCAGCAAACATGTTCAAACACCTGAGCTCTGGAGAGTGGACCAGCGGATAAGAGTCTGTCAGCCTTGGAGCTCTGCCATCCAGGGCAATAGGGCGGTTGTTCCCTCCACTTCTCATTGAGCTACCCCTGGATGACATTCTGTCTCTCCCTCACTTTCATTCACTACTCTACTATATATGGCACCCAGGTTTGGTCAGAGGCCTTATCCTCTCCCCCTGCTCATCACTGGAGACAACTTGCAAGTAGGCTACAAATGCAGGAACATGTGGGCTAACTGGATTTTCCTGCCTGTTGCTGATTTCCTCTTTTCTCCTGTTGCTTCAAACAGAATAGTGTGGAATCTAAGACCCCTAATGGGGTCTTATGCCGCATACACATGATCGGAATTCTTGTCGGAAAAATCTATGATGGTTTTTCCGACGGAATTCTGACGGATTGCGCTCAAGCTGTCTAGCATCCACACGGTCACACCAAACTCAGACCGCCAAGAACGCGGTGACGTACAACACGTACGACGGGACTAGAAAAGGGAAGTTCAATAGACAACGCGCCACCCTTTGGGCTCCTTCTGCTAATCACGTGTTTATCTTGTGTTTGTAGAAGTTTGGTGAGAGACAATTCACGCTTTTTAGACTCCTGCTTTTTCAGATCTTTTTACTGCTGTTCAGGTTGTGCTGGTGGGTTTGTATCTGGTTTTCAGTGCATGTAGTCAGTTCATATCTGTTTTTCAGTGCGTTCTTGTCCGCTCGTTTCTGATTTTCAGCTCGCTCTTTACAGGCCTTGCTGTTCTTCAGTCCTTTCTGTTAGTTCGTTCTGACCAGCCGACCGTTTTAAAGCCATGTTGCGGTTACGTACTCGTCGTAGAGTTCGTGCTGTGCAGGGGCTTGGTGTTGGGGTTCTTTCTTTGACCCAAGCCCAGTCCATGAACAGGGTGAGGAGGAGTTCATGGACCAAGAGTTGGTTACTCCAGCGTGACCAATTCTCTCATGTGCCTCTGCTGCGTGAGATCCAGGAGAATAACCCTGATGATTTCAGGAATTTTCTCAGGATGACGGACCCCATTTTTCACCGTTTGTTGGCTTTGCTCACCCCTTATATTAGCAGGCAGGATACCTGCATGAGGCAAGCCATCACTCCCGAGCAGAGGCTAGTCGCCACGTTGCGGTACTTGGAGACGGGGAGAAGTCTGCAGGACCTCAAGTTCTCTACAGGCATCTCCCCCCAGGCTCTGGGGATCATTATTCCATAGACCTGTTCTGTCATCATTCAGGTACTGCAAAAGGACTATATTAGGGTAAGTTTTCTCCTTTAACATCACATTTTATGTATTTCATGTTTGCTAATGTAGTGTATTTCTTTCATCATTCCATAATTACCATTTTTGTCATTGTAATATGCTGTGAATGTCCCCTTTGTCCTCATGCATGCTTGAATCTTTTAATGCTCATTTTTTGGCCTTTGCTAACCTCCCCAGCATGCTATCCTGGGCCCATACACACCTAGCCTAGTCACTTAAACAATGTATTTTGTCAGCTCCATTGTACTGCTTTACCCTAAACACCCCCTAAAATGTGTACAAATGTTATTGTTGTCCTTAAATTCATGCAGAGTATCAGAGATTTTTTTGGGCTCACAAACCCCCCTAAAATTTTGACAATGGGTAATCGGAGGGGGTGAGGAATCTGATAAGTGGACCTTATATTTTTGTCTTTAAATACACATTAAAATCAATGTTATACTGATGTTGGCCAAAAATGTTTGTCAACCTGGCGGAGTACAAACTTAACCACATTGTATTATGCTGCTGCATCCTGCACAACTTTTCAAAAAGAAATGCTCCAAATTATATAGCCTCAGTTGGGCCTGAGGCTGGACTTCGGGAACCAACACTGACGGCCCTGGAAGCTGTCCGTCCTGACTTGCCCCCCCCAAAGCGCCTGTGAAGTGCATGAAAAATATGTGGAATATTTTACGGGTAGGGGGGCCATTGCCTTTCTCACATTTGGGTTTAGGTACGGTCCATACTTCCCATCATAGTTGGCCCTCTTCAATATGTCCACCATCTCCACCATCTCTTCAAAGGACATATTTGAGGCCTTAAATCTTCTCCTCCTAGATCGGGACGTTTCTTGCTCCGGGCTTTCCTCCTCGTTACTGGTATTAAGCACCTGCTGTGTCTCCGCCATGTAACTCTCCCACTGCGACGAAAGAGATGGGGCGGGGAATATATGAGAAAGAACGTCAGGGGCGGGCGACACAGGTGGAGTTTCACGCATGCACAGTGTATATAAAGCATAACACGTGTGCGTTGTACGTATGATCTGTGAGCGGAGGAAGGTGTAGCGGAAGCGCTGATCGTTATAACGAAGGTACAATTTTAAGCTGGTGCATCAATGGCCTATACTGCTTATAGATTGAGGCCTATATTGGGTCAAGATTTAGGAGAGTTTAGCCTGACATTAGGGTTTGTCTTGTGTTCTGTCTTGCAGAGAAAATGGATCTATTCAACAATGAGGACTTTATCCCCATATTCATTGATATGTACAGGGAGCTGCCCTGTCTGTGGCAGGTAAACTACCCCTTTTATAACAATACACCAAAGAGGAAGGCAGCGCTGGATCAATTGGTGGAATTTATGAAGCCGGTGATCCCCACGGCAGACATCCCCTATTTGAAGGCCCTAATTGGTGGCATGAGGAGTACTTATAATAGGGAGCTCAAGAAGGTCCAGGATTCCCTGAGATCAGGTGCTGCAGCAGATGACATTTATGTACCCAGGCTGTGGTACTATGACAGACTGCATTTTCTGGCAGGCCAGAATGAACCCAGGCGAGCACTCTCCAGTCTTCCTTCCACCCCAGCTGAGGCTTCTGACGTCCAACCTGGGCTTTCCAGGCAGCAACATGTGGATGAGCCCAGCTTGAGTCAGGTATAATATTCTTCAAAATACTTCTGGTTGACAAATCAATGATGTTAAATATATGTTAGTTTTGATAACTAATTTCTGATTTCACAAATTGTTTTACATATCAATAGACAGTAGTGGCCACAAATGATTGGGACAAGAATGAAAAATGCTGGGGTCAGAATGATAGTCTTTTCTATTTATTAACATTCAATTTGCAACAGTCATGAGATGAAAATTGTGTGTAATTGATGAACCAAAAAATAAAACGAGGTCCCTTTTTCATACACAGGAAAGTCTCAGCCAGGCCGTGGAAAGTGGCAGCCAGGAGGTGGCCGGACCCAGTAGCCTTCCAGAATCGCAGGTCCCTCCCCTCCCCCTTCCACCAAAAAGTGCCAGGAAGAGGAGTAACGTGAAGGAGGCAGCAATTGGCCTATTTCTGAAGGCTACTGCGGCCCTCAGAACCCCCCACAGTGTTCAAGAGGACTTTGCGTACATTACAGCCTGCAAAATGCTGGAAATGGAGGAGGGCCAATGCCTCTTATGTGAGGAAGTAATGTTACAAGCCCTAAATAAGGGGTTGAGGGGCCAACTCAAAAGTCAAAGCCACATTTGTGAGTTGAACCATGGTCCTCCTCCTCCAGGTCCTCCTCCTCCAGGTCCTCCTCCTCCACCTCCTGCCACACCTCCAACACCACAGCCCCAACCTGGAAGGAAGCAGCTAAGGAAGACCAGAGAGTGATGGCCTGGGTTCAGTTTGGTCTGGGAAAAGATGCAGGCTGTGGTATGACCACAGCCTGGGGACAGATATGTCATCTGCTGCTGTTCCTGATCTCTTGCAGTCCTGGACCGGATTGTGCTCACTATTATATGGTCTCCTCAGGACACCAATTTTGATTGTAAAATTATTGATGTCTGCCCTGGGGCTTGGCAAATTTCACCAGTTTCTCCAGCGTTGCCTTCCTCTTTATTTTGTTATGACACAGAATAAATTGATATTTTGTTTTCAGAAATACTTGCCTATGTGTTTTACTTAAAAAAGGACAGTTTGTTTGTGAGTAGGCAGGTACATTTAAAAAATACAATGTCAAATTAACAAGGGACACCAACCAACCTCCTTGAGATTTACAAATACAAGATAATAATGGTGTTGTGGAAACGTGACATACAAAAAACAAAAACAAAAATGGAGATCACTATAAAATAATTTATAAAAAAAAAAAAAAAAAACCAACAGGAGATCTTGATTAAAAAAAAATGACTCTAAAAATTAATTCTAAACATTAGGGAGATCTGGCTTGAAAAACTAAAAAGATTATTCATGAGATCACGAGAAATAATAAAGAAATCAGTTTGTGAGAACTCTGTGTGAATATGAGCAGCAAAACAACTTCATTCTTCTAGCATTATAAAGAAGAAGAGAATGCGCTGCATTGATAGATTTAAAAATTTGCATTGTGACGAATGTGCCATCTCCATTACGAACAGTCATTTTACCAGACTGAGTGGCTCCGGCTCGTACTTGATTCTGAGCATGCGTGGTTTTTTGCGCGTCAGAATTGCATACACACGAACGAAATTTCCGATAGAAACTTTTTCCGTCGGAAAAATTGAGAACATGCTCTCAGTCTTTTCCGATGGAGCATACACATGGTTGCATTTTCCGATCAAAAGCTCTCATCGGTCTTTTGCTGGCCGAATTTCCGTTCGTGTGTACGCAGCATAAGTCTTTGCCGTGGGACAGCAGCAGTTTAAATAAGCATGTACTAATATAACTTGTCAACTGTCAAGCATGTTTTGGTAAGCAGCTCATTTTGCTAAGGTATAATCATCGCTGTATACCTACAGGATGGCCAGCCAAGTCCAGTATAGATGACAGATCTATTGGAAGAATTTCAAAATAATATTTCCCCCAGATACCACACAAGTCCCAATTTTCTGTTTAGCAAGCTTCTGTTTTTGCTGTGGAAATGGTAGCAGTCTTCCAGTAAACTGACTCCATTGCTAGAGAATGGTCATTTTGCATCCCCTATAACAATTAGTCTGTTGCTAAAAATGCTTAAACGGAATGGATTATTAAGAATAATGGTATATATGCCTGTACTGAATGAAATTAAAACAATGACAACATGTTGGTTGTTTGCTTTTGAACCTCAATGCCAGTGTAGCACCCTCTAATGTTTGCTAGTTGGTAATGTAGGTTTGTAGTGTAGGTATGTTAGTGTAGGAAAATGTAGTTTAGCCCAGGGCTAAGTCTGAACTGTGAATCTGGGTCAGGGTTCAGTGAGCCAGGGTTGGATGACTCATCCTGACAGCTCCTTTGGTGCCTCCCCCCGGTCTAGAAGATTGTAGACACTTCTAGAGCTAGTGGGTGGAAGTTAGGAGGAGCTGTTTGGAGTATATATGAAGGTCTCAGCCAATCCACAGTGCTGGCAGGGGACAAGGTTCACCTCATTTATAGGCATGGGCTATGCCAGCAGGAGCAGTCTGGTGGAAAATGGAGATGTAGTGCTGTGGAGTCTGTCGGTGGCCCTCTGGGGTTCCTCCTAGTCTGGGAATGGTGGGTGTGACCCTGGGCTCGGGTGCTGGAAGGATCCTGCCACAACACATGTAGGAAGTCCTTCCTGGAGGCACGGGAGCAAGTGGAGGACAGTGTGAGTATGGCAGCGCTACTGGGGGACTTACAAGGGGGGGAAGGGGGAGACTACCATACGTAGCTAGTTCTCCCTGAAGACAGCATTGTGCCAAGTCTGCTTTCCCTCCCTGGGAGATCAGCCGGGTGGGCTGGTGAGGGACCGTCTGGAGGACTGTGGAGGAAGGCTAGACTGGAGGGCTAATGAAAGGGGCAGCTGCAGCCAGGTGGATTGGCAGGGCCTGAAGAGGTGGTGCTGGGACCAGTAGCCAGTGCAGGAGGAGTGTCAAGGATTCTGTAAATAGACTGTATATATAGAGTAGACTGTGTATAGGATGATGTCCCTAAAGATGTTGTTAAAGTGTTGTTGCTGAAGTCAAGCGGGCATCTCATAATTTCCCATCCAAGATCCAAGTTAATAACCAACAATAAACCACAAAAACAAAGTCACGGACTGTTCTTTGTCTCTGGAGTGCCTGGGAAAACTTGGTGTGCCTGGCAGGGTGTGCAGGGTAGGGGTGCGCTACATCATACAAATAGGTAAAATCATCTTTAAAGCAGAGGTTCACACAACAATCGAACCTCCGCTTTTCGGAACCCTCCCCCCCTCCGGTGTCACATTTGGCACCTTTCAGGGGGGAGGGGGGAGGGGGGTGCAGATACCTGTCTAAGACAGGTATTTACACCCACTTCCGGCATAGACTCCCACGGGAGTCTATGCCTCTTCCCGTCACCACCGCGCTGTCTGCTGGAACACACACGGGTCCCAGAGACAGCAGGGACCAGTTAGGAAGCGCAGCGCGACTCGCTCATGCGCATTAGGGAACCGGGAAGTGAAGCCGCAGCGCTTCACTTCCTGATTCCCTTACAGAGAATGGCGGCGGCAGCACCCGAGGACCGAGGGACGATTCGGTCTTGGGTGCCGACATCGCTGGACCCTGGGACAGGTGAGTGTCTTTATTTTAAAAGTCAGCAGCTGCAGTATTTGTAGCTGCTGACTTTTAAATTTTTTTTTTTCCTGGGACTCCCTCTTTAAGATTATATTTATAAAGTGTATGTTCATTTCTGTTAATGTCAGTCCTTTTGGTACCTAGAAATGAGTAAAAAAAGTTGTGAAAGTCCCCTTACACAACTGACTGTGAAATGTGAGATGTGGCAATATGCAGTAAATGGCTTGGGAAACTGGAAGTTTTACTGTATATTTGTCTATCTCCTGACCTAGGAAAATGGTCAAACATGACGGGTACGGGTATTGCAAAACGATTTGTATTTGTGTTTAAAAGATTACATCTAGTGACCTGTCAACCAAATATGGACCTATAAGTGTACACAGGAAAGCGTTAAAGAATCAGTAAATTAAATCTATACTTCAAGGTTTGACTTCACTTAAAGAAAAAAGAGGATGCATGGAAATTAAGATTTGCCACATAAAGATAATGATGGATCATACATTACTACTTGGGTTTAGTGAAAATGTCAGATGAAGCCTAGCTTCTATTTTTTCTTAACCACTTAAGCCCCGGACCATTTGGCTGCCCAAAGACGCACTTTTTGCGATTCGGCACTGCAACGCTTTAACTGACAATTGCGCAGTCGTGCGACGTGGCACCCAAACAAAATTGGCGTCCTTTTTTCCCCCAAATAGAGCTTTTATTTGGTGGTATTTGATCACCTCTGCGGTTTTTATTTTTTGCGCTATAAGCGACAACTTTGAAAAAAACGCATATTTTTTACTTTTTGCCATAATAAATATCCCCCCCCCCAATTTTTTTTTCCTCAGTTTAGGCCGATACATATTCTTCTACATATGTTTGTTAGAAAAAAATCACAATAAGCGTTTGATTGGTTTGCACAAAAGTTATAGCGTCTACAAAATAGGAGATAGTTTTATGGCATTTTTATTGATAATTTTTTTTTTACTAGTAATAGCAGCGATCAGTGATTTTTATCATGACTGCGACATTATGGCGGATACATCGGACAATTTTGACACATTTTTGGGACCACTGGCATTAATACAGCGATCAATGCTAAAAAATTGCATTGATTACTGTAAAAATGTCACTGGCAGTGAAGGGGTTAACCACTAGGTGGCGCTGTAGGGGTTAAGTGTGTCCTAGGGAGTGATTCTAACTGTGGGGGGGCTTGGCTATGTGTGTCACTACACTGTTCACCGCTCCCAATTACAGGGAGCAGTGATCAGTGTCCTGTCACTAGGCAGAACAGGGAAATGCTTGTTTACAATAACATTTCCCTGTTCTTCCTCTCCGTGAGACAATGGGGGGTATCCCCGCGGACATCAAAAACCGCTTCTTAAAGGGGCAACGTACAGGTAAGTTAATCCACCTGTACGTGCCCTTCTGCCGACGTATATCGGCGTGAGCCGGTCAGCAAGCGGTTAAAAAAGGGTAAAAATCGTGATGACCAGCATACAATATAATATTCACATTTTATTTACTTGGTTTGGAGGTATACTGCTAGGAATATTGTTTGAGCTAAAGAAAAATCTTATTAATGTCAAAACAAAACAATGGCAAAGGTTGATGAAATAACCACGCTGTATTTAAAAATGATGGTGATATTCTTTTCCAACTCATTCCAATCATTTTTTGGAAATACAGAAGGTGGAAGAGTTTACAATTTACTATGGTGTTTTTAGAAAAGGTTCTAAAAGTATAACACTTATCAGCAGCTCTGGGGAAGGCCACTCTACAGAGATCTAAATGTTGAATAATAGTGATATGCTGCTTTGTGAGCCATAAATACATGTCCCTTTTCTGGAGACACAAAACATTAAGATAATTATCTGTTATTTGATTTGGCAAACAAAGACAGTTTTAGTTATGTTTAGTTGTATCGATGGTGTTACAAGACAAACATGGGCGATAATTGTGGACTTCTCCTTTTGAGCAGGCCAGCTGCCTGCTTGTCATGCACTGGACTTAACGCTTTCTGAGTCACTGACTTGGAACAAGCATGGAAATAAGGAATCCTGACACTTCTTTACATCATGGTTGTGTATCACTACCCCCAGAGAAGCAGCTGAATTGTTTTGTGATTTCTCTGTTGGCACACCCCACTCATCCAGCACTTACCGACACACCTTGTGGTATTTCAAGGAATTTATTAGGCCAAGCATAACCTAAAAGAAGAGAGGATTAGCAAGTATACTTATACGAACAAAAGGAACGGATTCCCCCAAGATGGGGTTTTTAGGCAGCACAATGACAAATTGAGTCAAAAAATGTATGAAAAGTATAACAAATTTATTTGTATAAAAGTAGCATGATATGAAAATTAAAACAATGAGCTCCAGTGGGAAGTACCTTAACACTAAAAATTGGCTAAACATACATTGGCAGACACATATTCATAACAAAACTTGATATCATGAACATTGAACCTGACGCGTTTCAACCCATACACTGAGGGTCTTCTTCAGAAGGTCTGTCTGCTGGAAAATATATACAAATAAAGTTGACATACATCTATGAATCCCATTATATATGGCAAAAAGTTGTATTTACCATACAGTATACAATATGGTATAATTACCCAACAATGTATGTCCAGCGGGAAAGGAGAAAAGCCTCCCACATGGAGATCCCTTAAAAAGCTATCTTCCTCTCCTCCCCAGGGCAGAGTCCCATGCACCTCTACCACCACAGCAACTCAGACCAGGGCAGTGAAAACAATGACGTAACTTGCGAGAGGTCACACTCTCGTACACTGCCCGCCAGGCAGAACGGCCGAAAGACAAAACACACCTGCGATGAAATCAGAGAGTAAACTAAATCAGCGCCCATTACATATATAACAGATTAACCAAATTTGTTGTGGGCAAAAAAAGGCCACTGGGGGACTAAAGCCTCCAATTATATCATGCGTACAATACAAACAAGGAATTTAGCCATGTTAGTGTATAGGATAAATTAGTAAGGATCATTCAAAGAGTTGTATCATAGGTATTACAGAACACTCAGTCTATGCCATATGTGATAATAATGAGGTGAAAAAGGGGGGGGGGGGGAGGGGGGGGAGTGAGGGAGTGAAGGGAAGGGGGGGGGAGTGAAAGGTGAACAAACCAAACAATATATATGTGTAGGAGTGAAAAGATGGGTCAAAATGTGTGAGGGATGACAATGTGAAGGATAGGAAGTGCTCAAGGAGAGTGAAGTAGACCCAGAAAAGGGGGAGGTTTGGGGTGAAAAGAAACAAACTGTGATTCCCGAACTTTGTACCTCAAAAAGTGTTAGGTAGCGCATGTGACTGCACCATATTGCCTCGTGTAACTGGACTGTTGCCTGTCAGCCAACCCGGAATTGGTCGCAAGCTTAGTCAAACTCAGCAGGATTAATATCCAATGCGAGTCGACCAGTCTAAAGTATAAAAACAAATAATAATGTCATCATAAAAATAATAATGATTAATAATTGAAAATCAATGTGGAAATAAGATGATTTCCACATAAATAGTTATATTGGGCAAAAGAATGGTGCAATGGCACATCGCTAGATAATGTACTTACATTGTGACAGGTGCTTCAAGTCCACCAGGCAGGAAGAGACTAGATGTGTATTGTTACTACCGCTCTATATATGTTACTAATTGGGGCGTGTATGTCTTACTCTAATTCACCACAGGTGTATGCAATCCCCGATCGATCCGTGGCAGGAGGAATGGCCGCCATCCAAGCAGCCGAGTGTGGCCTCCCCGGCGTTCCGGAAAAGCCATAGGCTCCGAACGGACGTCACTCTCGCCGAAATCTCGCAATGCGCCCACGTCACGTCGCACGCACGGGGCCCCGCGCATGCGCAATGACGGGGAGCATCCAAGAGTGTTCCGGAACGCCGCCGGCAAGAGGGGGAGGATCCCCGACATGGCGCTCGGTACCCGCTCGAACGTCCAATGGGGGATAGGGGGGAGGAGCCGCCTGGATAGGCCTGCCCCTCCCCCCCCTTGTTGGGAAGTTACAAAAAGAGATCACCCCCGGCCCGGAAGCAGCGGCGAACGAGGAGCCGGGGCCCCGGTGGGGAAGGGAGGAACAGTCAGGAAAGGGAATACAAAAACAGTGACGGCAAGGCGAATTTGTGAGGGGGAGGGGACCGAAGGTGCTGTCTATATAATTACAACGGACACCACTCCCCACAATACCCTGCATATACATGTTATCCACATTTGAAAAATGATCACACACATTAAATGTATATAAAGCATCAGTAAATATGGGAAAACTGAATCACATACATTGGTAACTGCAATATCGGATTTCAATTTCCAAACAGAAATACATGAAAACAAAAATAATAAAAAAATATAAGAGATAGAACAAGCAAAAAAGAGGAAAGAAAGAATCCATTGCGCAGGGGGAGAGGGGAGACAGAGGCAAGGGACATGGTCAGAAGAATTTATATGTTTTAATTCTGTTCTGCTCCACCCTGCACCGGAGACACTCCATAGACAAGCTTTGCAAAGTGGTCCTCTTAAAGATGACAGCAGTTCTGCATTAATAAGTATTCAGTTCAGCTAAAGTCTAGGGCACACTTGCATACATCCCATCATTGGAAGTTGAGAAAGAGGGACAACCTGAAAATTTCTCCTTAACTACTGTACCACGAGTGCAAGTTTCACAGATACACATTAACCTAAACGATTATATTTAAAAATGAAACAGACTCTAGAGCTAACATTTTGTTTGAGCTTACCTTAACCACTTGCCGACCAGCCGCCGCAGTTGCACTGCGTCAGGGCTGCTCTATTGCGCGAATCGCTGTACCGGTACGGCACTTCGTGTAATAGATACAGTGAGCATGTGCAGGGTGCTGTGATGTCCGCTGGCCACCTGCGATCGCTCACAGAGAGGCAGAACGGGGATCTGCCAGTGTAAACAAAGCAGATCGCTCTTCTGTCAGGGGAGTACAGTGTAATCGTCTGTTCCTAGTGATTGGGAACAGCGATCTCTCTGTACTCCCAGTCAGTCCCATCCCCCCCACAGTTAGAAACACCTCCCTAGGACACACTTAACCCCTTGATCACCCCTTAGTGTTAACCCCTTCCCTGCCAGTGTCATTTATACAGTAATTAGTTCTTTTTTTATAGCACTGATCACTGTATAAAGTATGTGGCCACTTTTACCCCCTTCTTGCCCAGACCAATTTTCAGCTTTAAGCACTGTCACACTTTGAATGACAATTGCGTGATCATGCAACACTGTACTCATATGAAATTTTTATCATTTTTTTCCCCACGTAAATAGAGCTTTCTTTTGGTGGTATTTAATTACCACTGAGTTTAGTTTTTGCTAAACAACCATAATAAGACCAAAAAAAAAAAAATTTTTCTTTCTAAAATTCTGCAAACAGGTAATTTTTTCCTTCACAGATGTGTGCTAATGAGGGTGCACTGATGGGCAATGACGGCGGCACTAATAGGCGGCACTGATTGGCGGCACTGGTTGGCACTGATACACAGCACTGATTGGGGCTGCACTGATAATCAGGACACTGATGATAAGTGCCCTGATTATCAGTGTAGATGTCCCCTTTCAAACTTGCTGGTTGCCGGCTCTCCTCTCCTCATGCTGTGACAGCGCATGAAGAAAGGAATGCCAGTAACTGGCAAGTGTGTTTACATTGTGATCAGCTGTTATTGGACACAGCTGATCACATGTTAAAGGACCACTGTGAATAGCCATTTACCCCATCTGTGATCAGCTGTGTCCTAAGGACACAGCGATCACAGGGCACACCAGATGGGTGTCACAGAGGGTGTGTGTGTGTGTGTGGGGGGCATGATTATGGAAGACGTCAATAGAGAACTGGACGACTGCTCTATAGCCGCCATCCGGCTATAGCGCAGTCGGCAAGTGGCTAAACAGCTGTAAATTACTTAAGGAGTATGTAATGCACAGTTATAAGCACTTCGTTATGTAAAACACATGTATAGAGTGCAATGGACAGCAGTATGTAAACAAACATAAGAAAAAGGCGCACCAAACTAGCGCATTACTGTATAAATATTTTTTGAATACAAAATATATACCATAATACTTACAAAAGGAGAAATAACGCAGACGTAACGTAGACCAATCACCACCTGATGTATAACCTTTTGATAGGGTGCAGCTGATACGTTTCAAGGGACAAGTTCCTCTTCCTCAGAGCTCTGAGGACTTGTCCCTCAAAAAGCATCAGCTGTATCCTATCTGATGGTGATGCGTCTGAGGGTAATTGGTATATGTTACGCCTGTGTTATTTCTCCTTTTGTGAGTATTTTGTAGAGCTGCACGATTTTGGCTAAAATGAGAATCACGATTTTTTTGCTCAGAATAAAGATCACACTTCTATCACAAATCTCGCGGCATAACATCATCTTTCACATTATACAAAAAAATTGGGCTACCTTTACTGTTTAGTTTTTTTTTAAATTCATTAGTGTATTTAAAAAAAAAACAAACTATGTTTGAAAGGTCGCTGCGCAAATAAAGTGTGACATAAAATATTGCAAAAACCACCATTTTATTCTCTAGGGTCTCTGCTAAATAAATATATATAATGTTTGGGGGTTCTGAGTAATTTTCTAGCAATAAATATTGATTTTAACTTGTAAGTTGCAAGTGCCAGAAAAAGGTTTAGTCTTTAAGTGGTTAAACTTCCCTCATCTACAGGCAGAAGTTCATTCCTTTGATCTAAGAAGAAATGTTACTTTGTTTATACTTATCTGTGATGTTGTGATAAAACTTGGCAGGCTGCCTGGATTTTTTTTTTTCAGCTGTGAGAGCAATTAATCATGCAGCTCTAGTATTTTGGTATATATTTTGTATTCAATAAATACAGAAATGCACTAGGTTGGTGCATTACTGCCTCATGTTTGTTTATAGCCCTGGTTTTCCCTGAATCGAAGATGGCAATAAGGCTCCAGTGCACACATTGGTGGTTTGAGTGGGTGGATACCTACAATGATTCATTTTGGGTTGTTCAAGGTGGAAGATTTGGCCACTTGGGCCCCTTGACGATTAGGCTGCCAAGAAGATTGCTATCCCTGTAGCACAGACTTTTGCACATATACTGGTCAGCAGTATGTGTCATAGTGCCACATTATACATAGTGCTTGACCAGCTTGAGGTGTCTTTGCTCAATGAGAATGAATGTCTGTAGTTGGGGAGGGAAAAAATGCCCAGTGTTAATGGTTAGGGGAGGATACATATCTGGTATTTGTGTACAACTGGAGGCAGGAAAGGCCAGTGATGGTGGTCAAATTACCAAAGGTTATGGATTCTTTGAATAGCTACAAATACTATCATTGGGCCAGAGGCCGGGCAATATGATAATGGAAGATTTACGTGAATGGATCTGAAATCCTCTTCTTTTGAAGAGATTTTTTCCAAGTAAGTGTAGCTGCCAAAGGACAGAATGTGTATTATTTGCAGGGTCACCATGTGACCATGTATTTGCAGGGTCACCATATTAAAATACAGTAAAAAAAAATTATTTCAAAAAAGAAAACAAATGCAGACACCTAATCTAAGGACAGGTAAACTGCAATATAGTTGGTATGGATATTTCTGGTTGAGACACTGAGAATAAAAGTTAACTATGCATATGCAGGAACCGATTCACAGGATGCAATCACTATAAATAAGTATCCGTTCTGAAAAAGTGTATTATTACATTCTATTTTATACAGAAGATAAGAAAGGGGGTGGTGTGCGACGTTCTTAGATTTAGAGAGGGAGAGATTTAGAGAGAGCGGGATTCAGACAGAGTATTACTAGTACTAGTATGGAATGCATCGCATACTAGCACATTATGTTAAACTTACCTTAAAATGAAGCCCTTTGAGCGGCGAGATGTCAGAGCTGCAGGTGCTCCCAGTGGCGAAGCTGGATATTCTTTCATCCGGGGCAAAGAATCAGTTCGGTGCTCCCGCCTCCAAAAAGTAGGTCAATCAAAGCCAGTGATAACGGAGCGGGGGGCAGGGCGGAGTCCCGTTGTCTGTGTCAATGGACACAGCAGTGGGGCTCGGGTGCAAACATGCACAAGTGCCCCCATGGGGGAACTGGACAGAGGGGAGGGGCCAGGCGTGTTGGCGGGGGACCTGAATAGAGGAGGTTTGCGGCCGCTCTGTGCAATTCCATTAAACATAGTAGGTAAGTATAGACATGTTTGTTATTTATTTATTTTGAAAGAGGTTGTAAAGTCTAAAGGTTTTTCACCTTAATGCATTCTGTGCATTGGGGTGAAAAACCATCTGTGCTGCAACTGCCCCCCAGACCCACCATTTTCCTTACCAGAGCCCGATTGTTCCAGCGATGTGCATGAGCCCAGGAGCTCCAGCCTCTGTCTCTGTCCTCATTGGATAGATTGATGGCAGTAGGAGCCATTGGGTCCCGCTGCTGTCAATCAAATCCAGTGACATGGGGGGCGGGGCTGAGTCCCACTGTCTGTGTCAATGGACGCAGCAGCAGGACTCGGGAGCAACCCTGCACGGGTGCCCCCATGAAAAGCAGCTCTCCGTGGGGGCACCCGATGAAGGGGAGGAGCCAGGAGTGCCGGTGGGGCACCTGAGAAGAGGAGGATCGGGGCTGCTTTGTGCAAAACCACTACACAGAGCAGGTAAGTATAGTATAACATGTTTGTTATTTTTGTTTAAAAAAATCTGAACCTTTGGAACCACTTTAAATTTCCTTTACAATCACTTTAAGAGGAGTAGTTGGGGGGCAGTACTAACATGGCTTAGCCACATGTTTTTACACTCCCCCCCCCCCCTTTCCCACCACATATGTAAAGAAGCCCTAAAAGTGAAAAGGCATCAGCATCAGTACAACTCTCCTGCATGTCACAGTACGGAGCAGGTGAAGCCAGAAGCTCCTAGTGTGCCCCTTCCCCCTTCTTTGTCCCGACCCTGGCTGAGGGGAAGGAATCCTCAGCTGAGCTCCCTCCTCCTGTATTGGGAAGTCACACACCAAGTCCCCCAAATATCAGTATTGTTTGCTTGAATTTCCTTGTTCTGCAGCCGGTACAGGAGCGCAGCGCTGCCCTGGCAGGAGGGAGGGGTGCACTAGGAGCTTCTGGCTTCTCCTGCTCCGTACTTTGACAGGCAGGGGAGTTGTACTGATGCTTCCCCTGGTTGGTTTTTGTGTCTTTTAGCCACTCACCACCTCTAGCATAGAACTGAGGGGGTTTTGGAGCACTTCCTGAGCTCCGTGGAACAAATCTGATAGGCGGGTGGGCAGGGACAGAAGCTGGAAGAAGAGTGGGAGAGAGAACACAGCACTCGCTGCCTCTGGTTCTCTCCTCCTCAGAGTTGACAGGAGAAGTGATACCACTGTCACTACTCTTGTCAGCGGCGGCGCCCCCCTCAATGCAATGCCCGGGGCAGGCCAGTTTCAGCCCTGGGTGCTCCCATCTTCACCCATCTTGCCTCTGGGTTCGTGGATTCTGGCTCTGTGACTGTCCGGAGCTGTGATAACGTCACTCCCACGTGGCACTGGTGGCTGTTCCTTCAGAGCGCATGCACCAGTGATGTCACTGGCAGCATGTACAGTAAATATCTCCTAAACGGTGCACGTTTAGGAGATATTTACACTACCTATAGGTAAGCCTTATTATAGGCTTACTTATAGGTACAATTCAGAGATGGAAGTTTACTTTCAGTTTAAAGAGGGTTTAAAGCTTATATGAGATTTAGGTCGCATTGACGGGAAAGTACCGCTAGTTTTATTGGCGCTTTACCATCATCATAACGTCACGCTTTTAACCCCTGCTAGCGGCCCAAAAAGGGTTAAAAGCGCCCGCAAAGTGCCGCTGTCGATGCGCTTTTGCAGCGCTGGCAGGGGCGTTTTGGGAGCCCTGTATTCACTGCTCCTAAACCGCCCCAAAGATGCTGCTTGCAGGACTTTTTTTCCTGTCCTGCAAGCGCACCGCCCCAGAGTGAAAGCACTCGGGCTTTCACACTAGGACTGCAGAAGAGGCAGTTTACAGGTGCTTTTCAGGTGCTATTTTTAGCGCAAAAACGCCTGTAAAACGACTCAGTGTGAAAGTGGCCTAAAAGTGGTTGTTAACCCACACTGATAACTTCATACAATTCTCTTTATCTCCTAATGATATTTTCTCCTGTCTCTGTGTTTTATAAAAAAAATGCCATTTATACCTGTTTTCAAAACGCCGCTTGGCGCTCTCTCCTCTCCCTGTCTGACAGCTGCAGTGAGTGGGGCCAAGATTCCCCTGCTGACGTCAGCGGGAGGAGAGGAGGAGAGAGCCGGCTGGTCATAAAGTGCCAAGCGGCGCTTTGAAAACAGGCATTTTTTTTTTAATAAAACACAGAGTCAGGAGAAAATATCATTAGGAAACACACAGGATTATATGAGACATTAAAAGTTATTTCAGAAGCAGGAGGGGAGGGGGCGGGCATTGACACAGGAGGAGGGGGGAAGAGGACAGAGGGAGACACAGGAGAGCTGCAGATAGCAGCGGATGATGGAGGCAGGTAAACTGACCACGGTGTCAGGGCTCAGAAGCCATGATAAACCGTGGTCAATTTACAGGGGGGAGGGCAGGATCAGCCAGGTATTTCAGGTGATACAGTGATACAGGGGGCCAAATTACACAAGCACTGCGCTGTATAACATGCTTTAAAGGAGCGGGATCTTTTTTTTTTTTTCTTAGGGTAACAAACACTTTAAATATTTTGGTTTACAAATACTTTGACCTTTGATTTATCACTGATTTTCCCAGCTGGTACTGTGTACAATCACACTTAATTTGATAACACAAAGAAAACCCGTTAGAATATCAGAACTTGTAGAACTGTTTATGTTATTTATCTATCTATCTGTCTGTCTGTCTCTTTTATTACATGTGCAATGTGCATACATGTTGAAGGTTTGACCTGCGTCGTGGATTTTTTTTTCTGACTGTATAAGGCTGACTGGGATGTTGAAAATTATGTAAACTGGAAAACCCAACCATAAAAAGAGGAAGAAAATGAAGTAAGGGGAGTTTGTTTAGAGCTGCTACACACTATAAAACGACGGTGTTTGAAGAAATGAGAACAGGAATTGAACCACACTGCTGTGACTGATTGTATGAAGAAGGATGTTTGCAACCAAGGTACTGTGCT